>NC_080403.1:302794-605588 GCF_030265065.1 Corythoichthys intestinalis | reverse complement strand
ACTTTCGGGCATGTTCTGGCACGGGGGGGGGGGGGGGGGGGGTGGCCTCGACAAGAGGTATGTAGGCTTGTGAGAGACAGCCTATCAAAGCAACCCCAAATGATGCCGCCTTCAGGAAACGTAGGGGTACTTTGATGGATTAGGACGCCACGCTCTCTCCACTTTTACGAGAAGAGTCTAACTTCTGGAGCAGCCAGAGCCCATGAGTAGCGGAGTAGTGTTTCTTCTTCACAAATTTACTCAAGTTAATGTACAATGCATTGCGTGGTAAAACTACAACGTAGTAGATTTTTCTGTAACTGTTACTCAAGTAAATGTAACTCATTACTACACACATCTACATTTAAATGTCTTAAAATGACCAGGAAGCTGTTAAGGAAGCCTGTGAATGCTCTGGTTTCAGTGTCATTGACGGCGCTAGACATGCAATCCAGTCAAAATGAATTGAATGTCTAGCGCCGTCAATGGCAGCCAGTAAGCTAACGTAAATACGATAGTAATGGAAGATTTCGGTAGCAAGCTGTTGGTTCCACTTTTTTATTTTTTATTTTTTTTTTTTATTAATTTTAAATAGTGACACCTTTTTAAAACGATATATCGATTCTTGTTAGGAGCATATCGATAACCTTTTGGGATACAAAGTATTGCGATATATCACCTTCTATATATATTGTCACACCTCAATTGGACAGCGACGATGCCATTCTCATGAAAAAAAAACAACGCGATCCAGTGAGGTGCAATTTGCCTTGTATGCACAGCATTCATCTAAGTGCAAAGGTTACTATGTTCCAACTCTGTTGATGACATCAAAGTTGCACAAGAAAGTGAATGATTTGTTAGGAGGTTTATGTCACAGCTGAAGCGTTTTGAATGGTTTCATATTAGCAGGCGCAGGACATTCTACGTCGGCATTGAAATTTTAAATTTAGTAGCACTGCTATTAAAATTAGAATGACTGTCAAACAAACTGATGAACAATTAGATCGAACAATTAGATTAGAAATGGTGAAAAACCTGGGAAAACAACATTGCTGTGAAACTGGCTAATTCCCGGGTATGCTTACAATGACGTGGAATTGGCTTGATGATGTTTACACTGGAACACATAAATAGATACTCAGTATTAGGGCTGCAGCTATTGATTATTTAGGTAATCAATTATTCTAACAATTAGTTCGAATAACCGAGTAATCAGATGACGAAATTTAATGCGTTGCCGAATCAATTTTAGGAAATGTTAAACAAATGTTTTTGCTCGCGATATTTATTTTGGCTAAGATGAATTAAAATATCTGAGCTTAGCCTCAAACAAAATAAAAATAAATAAATGAGGATTTAAGTACAACAAAAGAACAATTGGCTAACTCGCATTGCAGAAGTCTGCCTGCTTTTTTTTTTTTTACAATGCTCTTAACAAATTGTTCAAACACATATTCCCATTATATTCATAATACTATTTATTATTGTAATTTTTTATTTGTTATTTATTATAATTTATTTATTATTATACAATCAGACTTCCCACTTTCCTTTAATGCAGCATCCTCTAAAATGTGTTACTTTGAGATATGTGGGTTTAAAAAAAAAAAAAAAAAAAAAAAAAAAACTTCAAGTTTTTTTTTTTTTTTTTTTTAACATTTTAACAAATTGGAACATAAGTATAATATTAAGTTAAAATATATTTTTGTAAAATAACAAAATATTCTAAATAAATGAAAATAAATGCAGTCCTTTAGGTGAGCAAAACCCACAGCCACAGCTCATTACCATCAGAACAAAAGTAATTGTATTATTTTTCCACAGCTTATTACCATCAGAGCAAAAATAATTGAATTACTTTCCATCAAAACCACGTGTGTATGACACGTATAATGTTTATACATTATACACACAATCTCTTTCTCAACACAGACAGTTTCCAGAGAGAGAGACGGCCACATTTTACCAGCGCTAAACATGCTGGAGCTAACTCTCGTAGCTGGTGGGATATGTTTATTACAGTGTTTAATAACCTTTAATTTTGTGAAAATGCAAAATCATATTGGAGGTATTGCTTCCTAGGCAGCCACCCTCCGCAAACATGTTTTACATGTCGGTTGGCCCTCTAAGCCACGGCTGTCCGTAACTTTTCTGAAGCCGAAGTATTCCCATACCAGCGATTTCGTTTTCTTCGATGGGGAAAAAAGTTCAGGAGTTTCACCTCCTCCTGCCATCGTGGAGCGCAGCTGTCTCACTGACACTGACCCAACAACCATTGGGGGTAGGGTAGAGCTGCAAGCGAGGGATTTATCCATGCATATTTGGGACATAAAAAATAGCTAATTCTTTAGGGACGGTATTCAAGTTCAAGTTTATTGTCCCCTAAGGAGGGGAACCTTATCTTACAGCAGGTGAGCACACAGATACACAACAACAGATAACACATACACATAAAATAACAAAGACCACAATTTAAAAAATGCAATGAACAGCTTTGCCTCTCGGTCCGAGAATTGTGCAAATTTAGCAGCCTAATCGCACTTGATAAAAACGAGTTCTTTGTCCTGTTGGACTTAAAACAAGGGACTCTGTATCTCCTGCCTGAAGGGAGAACCTCAAATGAACATGGTATGATGGAATTTTTTAGTGGTTTTGAAACCTTGACGTTTTCATACCACGGTATACCTTGAAACCGGTAATCGGCACATGTCTACATCCAGCCCTAGGCTACAGTAGTGGCTTACCACCATCGAGTGCCAAGTGAAAGAATAATGAAATGCAAAATGTCTTTTCGTGTCCAAAAAGAGCGCTCTATAAATCCCAGGCATTATTATTTTTTATTATTATTAAACGTATTGCACTATGTTGACTCTGGTTTAGTTGACTAAAACAAAGTGGTTGGTTGTCTTTGCAGGTTTGAGAGCACACTGCAGATCAGTAAACTTCAGGATCTGGTGAACCGGAGTAAACTGGCCCGATGCAGAGGGAGGTTCGTCTGTCCTGTCATTCTTTACAGAGGCAAGGTACGGCTGTGTTAATGGAAACCCACTATTTTGCTTGGGGTCTATATCTTCTATGTAAAGCACAAATCTTGATATACAGTAGCTCGCACATTTCCACTGGCCATACCAGAAGTGAACATTACCAGCTATTATTGACAAGCGAATTCTCCACTTCATAACATTTATTTGCACAAATTTCACTTGTTTGCACAAATTTGCAAACAAACAAAGCAGTTTTACATATTGTTAGCCAAATAGCATAAATGCCCAACTCTTATTTTAACATTTTCGGAAAAATGAAAAAAAAAAAAAAAGCCACTTGGAAGAGGAAGCTACCTTTATCTGGCATGATATGCCTCTTTTATGGTGCAAAATATAGCTACACTAAGTCAATTCAAGTTAACATCTATAGAGCACTGAATCATCAAACAATCCCAAAGGCCTTTTCAGGCAAACAGTCGACGAAATGATTAACTCAGCTGACAGTCGTTTTTCAAGGATTTTACTGATCTTTCAAGTGCCACAGAATATCGTATATAAAGTGTTGGGGTTAGTTACTCAAAAAATAAAACATATTCACATTATATGTTACTCTCGGAAAGCCTTAAATTACTAAAGCAATGCTGCTTACAATGTCATTTTTTATTTTTTGAACGGTGTTTTTTTTCTTCCCAGCACAAAGTCATCTATATGAACTGTTATTATTGAACTGTACTATAACCTATTACGTGACCATATTAGGCACAAAAAAAAAAAAATCATCGACGTCACATGAGAAAAATCTACAGAAATGAAACATCACCTGTCCAGAACAGCATGGTCTCTCGGTGCCAAATAAAACCTAGTAGAGAGATTTAAATCCGCGCTTTCGAGTAATGTTGACAGCAGTGCTCTGTCAAATAGTTTATTTTTTACAGTGCTTTAAAGACTCATGGAACTTAGGTGATGGTAGGACTTCTGACTGCAGGCTTGTGTGTGGTCATGTGACTGTATTGTTACGTCTGACTGTGTAGATTGAGTAGATTTGTGAAGAAGAAATACTGCCATTACATTTTCCCCGTTATTCTACATATTAGATTTTACTTCTTTTTTTGTCAAATGATGACAATAGTGGCTCTAACCACCAATGAGACGAAGCAACAAAAATCATGTGACTCCATCATACCAATTAGACTCAAGCTTGCTGTTCTATGATCACGCCGACCTGTTCAGTCATGTGGCATCTTTAAAACACCGTAAGTATTTGTAAGTACCGTAAGTATCCGAAGTATTTGACAGAGTCGTCGACAATTTATCTTTTTTTTTTTTTATTTGGCACTGATTGCCCACGGAAAACCGGAGATTCTTTTGGTATAATAGGAAATATGTTTTCTCCACTAGAGGGCACTCATGCTCTTTACATGAATATTACTTCATTTCTGTAGATTCTTTTCTCTCGTAGGAATTAAGTTTTTTTTTGTATTTCTTTGGGTTAATGTAGTTGTGTAATAGGTTATAGTGCAGTATGATAAATAATAACAGTTCATATAGATAACTTTGTGCTGAGAAAAAAAGAAATTGTTTATTTAACAAATAAAAAAGAAACTAACATCATAAGCAGTTACTCGCAGTGTTACTCATTACTTGAGTATTCATTTCACCAAATACTTTTACTTGAGTAAATTTGTTGGATGACTAGTTTTGATTTTACTGGAGTAATATTATTTTGAAGTAACATTACTCTTATTTAAGTAAAATTTTTGGCTACTCTCCCTACCGCTGCACATTAGTAACAAGCTCAGAAAACTAATATACATATGTTAGAAATGTAATCTGTGACATTAGAGTGTGTCTCATCTATAGACCCAAGTAGAGATTTGTCGACGTCGCTCCCAAGTGGTGGCCGCCATTACTGGGGTATTAACAGATCTCACAAGCAGCCCAGCATCAGTCAATGGAAACGGTAACGTTAGCTGTTGCTATGGTTGCCAACTCCCAGAAAATAAAAATAAGGGACACCTCATTGGTAGAGCCCGTCAGCCTGATAACCGTCACATTTGAATTTTTTTTTTTTTTTTTATGTCAAAAGTGATTTTTTTGGGGGCGGGGGAGTGTAGTACTGTAATTGTAATATGATAATTTTATTCAAACCTGAATTAGGACCATATCTGAGTGATATAAGCACATCAAAAAACAATAATTATTGGCAATATGACGTCCCACTGACGGCTCGCTAAGGGCGTAACATAAAATGTGCCACACGTTTCCAAGTGGACACAATTTATTTACACAAGTCCAAATCACAAGTAACAATGAATACAAAATGCGGAAGAAGCTTGTGTTCAGGGTAAGCCTAGGCCAAAACAACAAACAAAAGGAATCTACACTTAAACCCGTCCTGCTAACTTAACCCTGATCGTACAAAAAGACATAACAAAAAGACCCCACTACCCTGGCTTCCTATATTAAACAAAACAGGAGAAATCGGGTTGAACAAAAATGGTAGCTTACCCCTACTGCTTCGGTGCTCTTATTGACAGTGGTGAACAAAAACAATCCACTAATGGAAAAACTCAAAAGACCTCACTGAAACAGCGGGGGTGTAACAAACAAGCGATCGAATGCGTCGAATGTATGGCGAGCAAACAGCTGGCGAGGAGGAACGCAGCACGAATGCTGTCAAATGCGACCTCTCAAAGCGTTGACAGCAGCTGGTTTTTTAAGTTGGCGGCGTCCTTCAGTGGCCAATCCGCGACGGCCACGACGTCTGCCCATTTGGTGTCGATCAGCACACGTCACGCTGGGAGGGGAGGCAGCCAGCTGGCGGAGGCGACAATCAGCTGACTGGAGGCTTCTCAAAATAAAACGACAGTTAAACGGCCAGGGCCGTCACAGGCAATGTATTTTTAACTTTTTAAAAAAGTGTAAACATAAACTGAGGTGTCCCCTCAGCAATAACAGTTTCGCAAATGATCCCTCTAAATATAATTTCAAAATGCAAATAAAATTTACTGAACACAGAAATATAATACAATTCAGTCAAAATAATGTACACAGAGAAGAACAAGAAAACAAATGATCTTCATTTTGAACATGCGTTTTACTCAAGCTTTACTCGAACTTCTTATCTCCCAACCTCTATGTTGTCTTCCGTTATCGTAATGACAACTCACTGTCCCTTAACCAATGAGCAAAGCAGGATTGTCATTGATCTGTCAGCTTGTTGGTCAGAAAACAGGAGAAGCTGGGGAATGAGTTCCCCTACATATTCTCGAAAAGCACCATACTAGTATTCGTTCGTTCTACAAATAAAACACTATTTTCGATTTTCATGACAATACAGGACAGAGCATGTCCCTTGTGAGCTTAGTACGGGACACATACTTTTGTTTCTGAATATGAGATGATCAAGTTTTCTAATGGATGGTTGGCAACTCTTGCATCTGCTGGCTGCGTGCACTGCAGGCGGCACACCCCAACAATGGCGGATGGGGAACTTCCGGTTGTTTTGCTCGGATTAGTCAACATAAAAGGAACTAAAAATTAAAATGGCGGTGGGAATAGATATGTAAATTTGTTTAAGGTCACAGTTTCTATTATTTTCCATTGCGTATTAAGTCACCACTTTGCCTTTTCTCCCTTCCTGCAGCACATTTGTCGCTCATCCACTCTGGCAGGCTGGGGGGAGCTCTATGGACGCACGGGCTATAATTACATCTTTTCTGGTACAGCACAGACACTCGCATTCAAGCAATCACATATATACATTCCTTTATGTTCCGTACCCCTTACGTGTAGAGCTGCAACTACCGATCATTTTTTATAACCGATTAATTGGATAAATGTCACTTTTTTCAACGACCTTTACAATTTAAATTTGAAGTTGCACGTAACAATGAAGACAAAATGGATGACTATATCCTTCAAAAATAATATTTTATTGGGTGTCCCCTGCCTACTGCCCGAAGTTAGCTGGGATAGGCTCCAGCACCTCCGCGACCCTCGTGAGGAATAAGCGGCATGGAAAATGAATGAATGAATGAATTACAGCTTCCTGACTTAACTGTAGTCTACAACTTTCTTGTTTTAAGTACATACAACTTTTAATAAAGGTTCTGAGTAGAGGTTTTTTTAAATTTTTTTTTTTTACTTGTGGGCAAAGCGCTGATATAAATCGTGTCAATGACTCATGATTGATTTATTTCAATGATTTATTTTCTTGAAACAAACTGAACAACCAAATCGAATAAGGAGGAGGCAGACTGTAATGAATCACTTTTCTATATCAAAAAGTTGTTCATAAATACAATCCAAATCCAATTTCAAAGCACACTCTCTTGTATGACAATTTACAGTTTGAATGGGAGCTCATGTTGAAAGGAGACTCTAAGCCAGGGGTGTCCAAACTATTCCACGTAGGGCCGCAGTGGGTGCTGGATTTCAATCGAACAAAACAAAACGACACATTTTCACTAGTCTGGTGTCTTACAAGTGTAATCACTTGATTGGAGTCAGGTGCTGCCTGTTTTAGCAGAAACTTTATTGGTTAAACTGTATGTGCTCTATTGGTAGGAACAAAAAGCAAGACCCATACCAGTTAGACACTTTGACTAGCATAATTGTAGATCTCTGTGCTAAGTAGTAACATCTATACAACAATACAAACAATACAATTGGCTGCATTTACTCATGTCTGACCGAGGCACACTGGATCTAACAACACAAAAAAACAATCCAACAGAATTGAATTGAACTAATCCAAGTATAGTCATTGAATGGAATAATGAACTGGACATGCAGTATCCTTTTTTGTGAACGAGCAATATTATGCAATGCTAACACGCTGCTAACACTCTTTTATGTTCTTATTATTTTTTGTTTTTGCTTTGTTTCAATTACGAGCATTCTTTTCGACCACAATCTTTGGTCGCCATTTTCCTGCGGGACATACAGTGGTATGAAAAAGTATCTGAACCTTTTGGAATTCCACACATTTCTGCATAAAATCACGATTAAATGTGATTTGATCTTTGTCAAAATCACACAGATGAAAATATAGTGTCTGCTTTAACTAAAACCACCCAAACCTTTTTAGGTTTTCGTATGTTAATGAGGATAGCATGCAAATAATGACAGTCGGGGGAAAAATAAGTAAGTGAACCCTCTGCCTAAGGAGACTTAAAGAGCAATTGAAACCAATTTTTACCAAACATTTAAAGTCAGGTGTGTACCCAATCACTGATGAGTGGTTTAAAGCTGCCCTGCCCACTATAAAACACACACCGGGTAAGAATTGTCTTGAAGGAAAGCATTGTCTGATGTGTATCATGGCTCGGTCAAAAGACCTGTCTGAAGACCTGCGATCAAGGATGGTTCATTTGTATAAAGCTGGGGAAGGATACAAAACCATCTCTAAAAGTCTGGATGTTCATCATTCGACAGTCAGAAAAGTTGTCTACAAATGGAGTTTGGCACTGTTGCTTCTTTCCCAAGGAGTGGCCATCCACCAAAGATGACGCCAAGAGTTCAGCACAGAATACTCACAGAGGTAGAAAATAACCCTTGTGTGTCTGCTAAAGACTTACAGAAATCACTGGCACAGTCCAATATGTCTGCACACATCAACTATCTGTAAAACTATGGCCTAGAATGGTGTTCATGGGAGGAAGGCACTACTGTCTAAAAAAACATTGTTGCTCGTTTAATGTTGGCAAAAAGGCACTTGGACACTCTACGGAACTTTTGGCAAAATATTTTGTTGACTGGTGAAACCAAAGTTGAATTGTTTAGGAGTAATACACAACATCATGTGTGGAGGAACAATGGAGCAGCTCACCAACATCAACACCTCATCCCCACCGTGAAGCATGGTGGAGGGAGCATCATGATTTGGGGCTGTTTTGCTACCTCAGGGCCTGGACAACTTGCAATCATCAATGGAAGAATGAATTCAAAAGTTTATCAGGATGTTTTGCAGGAAAACTAACAACTTCAGAATGGTTTCAGAAGAACAAAATACACGTTCTGGAGTGGCCAAGTTAAAGTCCAGACTTGAACCCCATTGAGTCGCTTTGGCATGACCTAAAGGCAGTGATTCATGCCAGACATGACTGAACGGCAGCAGTTTTGTAGAGAAGAATGGACCAAGATTAGTCCTGATCGATGGGCTACAGGAAGCGCCTGGTTGAAGTTATTGCTGCCAAACGGGGAGCCACAAAATATTAAAAAATGTGATGGTTCACTTATTTTCACTCCTCTGTCATTCTTTGCATAATATCCTCTTTAAAATATGAAAACCTGGAAATGTTTGGGTGGTTTTAGTTAAAGCAGACAGGTTTTTCATCTGTGTGATTTTGTCAAAGATCAGACCACGTTTGATGGTGATTTTATGCAGAATGTGAGAAATTCCAAAAGGTTAAGATATGTTTTCATAGCCTCTGTAGTTCACGTTCACTTGTAAGCACAAATGATCTGGATGCACTTCTATACAGAATTCTATCAAAAATAAGAAAAAAGGGGAGCAGACGGGAAGTTCTGTTAATGCGAGTCGCTCCTATGCCCCCTAGCTGGATGCCAAGACATTTGTGGAGACAAACCAAGAGAGAGCTCGCATGCCACCTGGTGAGATGCCGAGGCACTCTGACAGCCAAGTGAGAGATGAGGTTTTCTGGCGCTCGTATAGTGAAAAATTGCTCGCATGATAAGACTCAAATTCTCTCATGACAATTCTTGTATCATGAAAAATTTGTAAGGTGATGTGCTTGTATCTTAAGGTTCTACTTTATTGATCTCATTGTTTTAATCATTTTGTTGCCCCGAGGCATTTCTACTAGTGTTCAGTTTGATATGGATTCATATAGTACTGCATCACATGGACAAACTCTGGTGACACTGGAACAATAAAATTCTTCAACGTACAATTCATATTAGTTGTCACTTGAAGCACTCCCAACACTTGAGGTGACAAAGGGCTCTGCCTCATGAAATTTAAACAGCATTTGTACTCTGTAGGGGGCAGTGATGATACATGGACAGACTCGGAAGAAGTTCCAGAGGAGGACTGTGCAGTCAGGTAACCTAGGTTGTTGTACTCAAGGTTTGTAACAGTAATAAGATTTGTTTCATTTGTTTTTCTCATCTTCACCGTAGAAATGGGGACTCCCAGCTTTTTGACAAGGTCCGAGGCCACGACATTAAGCTCCTGCGGTACCTGTCGGTTCGCTATATCTGTGACCTTATGGTGGAGAACAAGAAGGTTAAGTTTGGCCTAAAGTAAGAAACAATATGCTGTATACTACATGAACACTTGTCTTGGTGTTTGTTGACAGTTGTAAAGTTAATGTTGTGTGTTACACTATGTCAATACTTCTCAAATAGTAGGGTGTAATTCAGAGCGATGCCAGGGGTGGCGCATGACCTCGGGAAACATACTTTTTTGCTGTACTAGAATAAAGTGTAATTGCACATCCGCTCAGTGGGTGGCAGTGGCGCTCTCATTTTCAGAGTGTGCGCAGTATTTTTAATCAAACAAGAGCACACAGAAAAGTGCACTAGATATATGAAAAGCCAAGACGAGGAAGTATGACAAAGCGTTTGTAGCTTTTGGCTCTGACTCTTAATCGAGTGGGAGACAAGGAAAGACCAGTCTGTTTTCGATGTCTAAAAATGTTTGCAGCGGACTGGAGGAACCCAAATCAATTAAGGCGTCACTTAAAGACATTAGACCCCAATCACATTGTTAAGCCGCTAGATCAAGGGTGGGCAAACTATTTCACAGAGGGCCGCAGTGGGTGTGGGTTTTTGTTGCAACCCATCAAGAGGACACCTTTTCACCAACCCGGTGTCTTACAAGTGCAATTGGTTGATTACAGTCAGGTGCTTCTTGTTTCCCCGGACCTCCCATTGGTTAAACTGCCTGTGCTGGATCAGTTTTAACAAAGACCACGACCTGCTGTGGCCCTTGACGACCAGTTTGCCCACCCATGTAAAACAGAAAAATGACCATATTGCAAAAATTGAAAAAAAAAAAAAAAAAAAGGCAAAACTTCGTCAAATGGCTCAAAACACAAAAACCGCAACCCCCGCCACCCAAAAAATTGACAAAACTGCAAAAAACTGAAAAGTACACAAACCTATCCAAATCATAACAACACACCCAAAAAAATCACCAAAATAACTGATAATTTTTTTGATATCTTAGTTGTTCTAGGGCCCTCATTGGCTGCCATTGACGGCGCTTGATGTCCAATCCATGTCCCATCCTTCCTGACTGGAGTGTTGGCAGATCAAACTTGGGAACCTGCTCTGAGTCAAACTAACAGCGGTTTCACAGAAGCTGCCACAGTCAGGCATGAAAATCTCTCACCTTTCGGTGAAATTTGCTGTTTTGAAGTCAAAAAGGGTGACCTACGTGAATTGTGTAGATCCGAGGAGAAATTTTTTTTTCGGTAGATTTTTTTTAATGTCAGACGCTTGGTATGCAAGCAGCGAAAGCGTCAGAAAGCCAAAAAAGCACACCGGAGTGGCCAAACAATTGACTTATTTCAACGAAACAAAGGAGGGTACACTGTTGTGTCCTGTCTCTTCAGTGTCAAGCTTGGCTGCACGTCGGCCGTGAATGAAAACCTAAAACAGCGTCACCCAGTTGTAATTTTGGAAGACGAATTACAAGCTGGCAGATCGTATGTCCATCTAACTAACTAAGGACATGTTTTATTGAAGTTGCTAAGCCTATCGCGATATGCAATGAGTCCATTTATCGCACAGTAAATAAAAATGAGGACAGTAATTTTCACAGCTGTGTTTTATCGACGTGCGCGCGTGCATGCATGCATTTGTGCGTGCGTGTTGATAGCATATGAGACAACAGTTCCTTTCACAGATGTTTATTGGTCATCAACACGCCGTAGAATTAAAGTTTAGACATAGAAAATAAGGAAACACATCTATATTAAACACTTTAAACCATGTGATAAGATCAATAACGTCTGGCCGCACACAGACTTTATTAATTGGTCAGCAGTACTGCTACCAGCATATGCAGTAGCTTACACACTAAATGCTGCTCCTCATTTACACCAGCACTCTAAGCAACATTACCTTGTGTGACCCTTGACTTCTAATTTTCTAAAATGGCGACAATCAACAAAAAAAAAAAAAAAAAAAGAAAGTTGACTGCGATGGCCGACTCTTCAAGGATAGGTGGAAATTTGACTATTTCTTCACTAAAATACGCAACAACTGTGTCTGCCTCATTTGCAAAGAGGCAGTCGCTGTTTTTAAAGAATTCAATGTGAGGCGATTTTACCAAACAAGACATGCTTACATGTACGACAAGATTACAGGGAAGATACGCAGCGAGAAATTGAAGAAACTTTTGAAGCTAGATTAATTTCACAGCAGCAGTATTTCGCAAGAGCCAGAGAGTCGAAAGAGAATGGTAGTTGGAAATTGTTGAAATTATTAATTTAAAAAAAAATAATAAAGCAAATGTGACACACAGAATGGCTTGCTAAAATTTGCTTAAATATATTGTTCTACATAAAGGACGTCAGCCAAGGTCTGCCCCCTACATTTTTACCACACCAAATCTAGCCCCCTTTGCAAAAAGTTTGGACACCCCTGCTTTAAACGTTAGCATTGCTACATTGAGGCTAATGGGGAAAAAAGACAACCTACTTTAGCCTGCTATAAAACATTGGCAGTCTTCTTCAAAACGCAAACTTACAGTTAAAAGGTGACACTTCAAACATTAAAAACCGCCGGTTAACAGCATTTGCAAACGAAAAAAAAGGAAAAAAAATTTGATTACTGACACCACATGCAATGACAAAAGCTTTTTATGCAGGGTGTAAAGCTTACAGTTAGCAATTTAGCGAACATACTTCCGATGAACATTTCAAAATAGAAGCACGTCATGTCCGTCATATAAATAACGATTTCTGGAGTTAATCCCACATACTTCAGAATTCAGATTCTATTCTAAGAATACCTTTAAAATGACACCCTTTATGAAAAATCTGATTGGCAAGGAATAATTATTATACTTCTACTGTATATAGTAGTATACTATAATATTAATGCTAGATATTTTTTTTAAGGATTGTTTTGAATCATGTTGAAAAGACAAAGTCAGTACTTATTTTTTACTTTAATAAAGAATTTAAGTGTTCTAAAATGTTTTTGTGAATTAATAAGTGTCATCAAAAATGTCATTGCTAAATTAGTTTAAAAAAAAAAAAAGAGAGAGAGAGAGAGAGAGAGGGGGAATTATTAGATTAGTCGACTAATCATAAAAATAGTCGGCTGACTAATCGGGAGAAAATGAGTCGTTTGGGACAGCCCTAGTTGTCCAGTGTACCGGAACATATTGCCTCCACACTCTTCTCACCTTTTTAACCCTGACCCATTTTCATGCCTGGCCACTTCACCTGTGTGATCATCAGACTTCTGACAGCAAACTATGCGTGGTCATGTGACTATATTGTTACATCTGATTGGTATAAATGTGACGTCTCATTGGTGAAATTGGTAGCCCCTTTGGGCATCTAAAAAAAAAAAGCAAAAATAAAGCAGAATCTAATATGTAGAATAAAGAAGAGTAGAATAAAGAGGAAAAATGAAAGAACTAGTAGTGGCGTAAGTGTAGCATTTCTTCTTCACAAATCTACTCAAGTAAAAAGTATGGTGTTGCAAAACTACTCTTAGTACATTTTTCCTCAAAAGTTACTCAAATAAATGTAATGCGTTGCTACCCACCTCTGGTTGTGTATCTGCATAACATAAAAGCGCAAAGAGGGTTGCAAACATGATATGCAAGATGCAACCGCAATGTGATTGAAACGTTTGTTTGTTTGTTCTGTTCTTGTTCTGTTGTTCTGTTTGTTTGGTGGTATGCAAAGACAAAGAATAATATTCGCAATTCTTCTGGAATGTTTTAACAAATCTTTGTAACTGTTGCTTAAAATACACTGATGTGTCAGTTAAGAAGATTAACAAATGGTCAGATGCTCAACATGCATGTAATCTTTTGTCTTTTGTTGCCAGTGTGACATCCTCTGAGAAGGCAGATAAAGCCCAACGCTATGCAGACTTCTCTTTGCTCTCCGTGCCTTATCCAGGTAAAAAAAAACAAAAAAACACAAAAGACATTTTTCTTTTTGTCTGTTTTAAATGAAGAAATACTTTTGGCATATTCAGAGTTTGTGTATATCCGGGGTCTTCAATTAGCGGACCGCGGTCCACGACCGGACCACGGCACACCTCTCTGTGGACCCAGAGCAAATGGCACTTTTCAAATAAAAAAAAAAAAACGACAAAAACAACTTTTTTTTTTTTACATATGTTATTTGTATGAATCGCCAATTTATCGCTATCCGCTACTATTCTATCACTAAATTAGTCAAATATATTCAAAAATCTTCCGTGTTCCCACTTTTTTTGTCATCTCTATGACAACGATATTCTGATTGGCTGAGACAGCCTGCATGGATGCGCTGATTGGCTGAGAGAGCCTGCATGCTGCTAGCTAGAGTTGACAGACCACAGCAGTGTGAAACACGAGTCTCTTACATGTCACCCAATCTAACAAAATGTCATGCTCAAAGTTGACCAAGAGAAGAAAGAGGGCAACAAAAATCTCTGTTTCAATGAGGAGTGGACTGACAAATATGCGTCCATTTTACCAACTGCAAGTACCAAACCTATGTGCTTAATATGCTTAAAGACAATTGCGCTGTTAAAAGTGAAAATGTGAAACGCTATTATGTTAAAGAGCACAGCTCTTTTGAAGAGAAGTTTCCTTCCAAATTAGAATTGATTCTATTAACTTTATTTTATTTGTATACCCCTAAATCACAACAAGGTTGTCTCAAAGGGCTTTGCAGAGGCAATATGGTACACAGTCAGAAACAGTAGATGAATTAAATAAAGTTCTAGTTCAGGTCCTGAGAAGTAGAAGAGTAGAAGAATTGAGAAGGCAAGAAATTAACAGGTTGAAGCAGTCATATCAAGCGTCAAGCAAGGTTATTGTTAAATCTATGACCCAGCAACAAATTGCAACAGAGTACTCACTCAGAGTGTCATGGGTGTTGGCCAAACATAAGAAGCTGTTCTCTGATGGAGAAATAATAAAAGAGTGTATGAAAGAAGTGATGACAGCAATGTTCAAAGGGAAAGAAAAGGAGGAAATGACAACAAAAATATAAAAGATCTCACTCTCACATTCATCAGCCACAAGACGCACTGAAGTACTGGCTGATGATGTCAGTAAACAGCTTTGTGACCCCCAAATGCCATTTCTCTCACTGAGCAGTGTTTTACAGTTAAAGTTACTGTCAATAATGTCAGAGCTTGTCATTTATGTTCTGTGCATGTGAACATGTACTGTACTACTATTTGCATGTTTTCTTTTTTGTCCAGCAGTGTTTTACAGTTACAAAATGGACTGCCAATCGTTATTGTTTGCACCTTTATGACAGATCTTTAATTATTTAGTGTACATATGTAAACATTGTACCTGCATGGTTTTTTAGTATTTTTATTTTAAGTCAAGAAATGATTAGTTAATTTATTTTTATTTAGTCAGAATGTGCATTGTATTTTTGTTTTTTCAAAAGAAAACCGACCTGCCTTGTACTTGACCGGCATTAATAAATGGACCAATGCTTGTATGAAAAAAAACAATTGTGGACCTTCAAGACTTGTAGTTGGAGGACCCCTGGTCTATATCATAAAAGTCACTCTGTCTGCAGTTCAGCCAGCTTCAGTCGCTGACCTTCGTCAATTGCTGTTAAATATAAGTCTGCGGACAGCCACATATTTTTACTCCCACAGGCGTCTTGCACGGACTGTGTAGCAGTAATATTTAGCATTATGTCAGCTCTTGTTGTTATCAAGTGACCGCAATGAACCAATTTAACAATTTAGTTTACTATTATTATTTAATTAACGGTTGATGAAAGTAGGCCTGAACGATATTGGAAAAAACTATTGCTGCGATTTTTTTGGGGTTTGCGATATATTGCGATATTATATTGCGATATTAAAAAAAATGTATATTTTTTTTTCAAGAAATTTTCACAAGATGACTTAAATAGCTGTTTGGAAAGACTTTAGATGACTCACCATCACCACAGTGTACAGTCATCCCTTGTTTTTCGTGGTTAATGGGGACCAGAACCTGCCGCGATAAGTGAAAAACCGCGAAGTAGCGCACCTCCCCCATTTTTTTTTTTTTTTTGGTGTTTTTTGTGCCCAATGTATTTATTCAGATTTAGCATTGGAAAGAGATACATATAAGACATGTTTTGTTCTCACTTTTCCCCCCAAAGTGATTTAAAAAAATGTATATAAATAAATGTTTTTTAAGCACTTCAAATGTCATAATTATGATAAGTTTTAAACATAACTGTCCAACCAAATCATTTTTGAACAAGAATAAAGTACTGTATCAGATAAATGCTTGGCTTTATTAAATGCTTCTGTTTATCTACTTTAGCTGTGACCGTTAAAGTGACATGTAGAAATTTCAAACTCCTCATGATCACTTCTGACATTTAAATGTCTCCAACGTCCCCACAGTACACACATTCATTCCAGCCCGGCTTCCTTGCAACTGTTTAACAAGTTAAACGATGATTGACAGATGCCGGTGTGAAGTCTGCTTCTTTGGCCAGATCAAAGCCATCGTTGTGCTGCAGTGACTGAGAGGATCAAAAGGCTGGGAGAGGGAGGATAGGAGGCTGTGCGCAGACCAGAAAGTGAGGCGTATGTGGATCAAAAAAAAAAAAAGAAAAACTATCGCACGTGCTTGCGATGGGACTATTGCGCACACGCACATCGCGATGGCGATGTTTAAACGATATATCGTTCAGGCTTAGATGAAAGTAGTTCTGTTTTTAAAAAAATGAATGGACAAAGCAGTACTTTTATATTCTTCCGGAAGCCTTTTTTTTTTTTTTTTTTTTTTTTTAAAACATCTTCTATGAATGAGGCTTTCATGAAATTGGGAGCATTTAAATCAAATAAATTTGATAAAATGATTGAACTCACTAAAACAGCTTTCTCCCAAAGCGCTAATGCAGTTCATCTATGCATTTTAAAGGGGTTCGCGGTAGTCAATCCACCTCAGAGTTTTTGGGTTAAAAGGCCAAAGTTATGTTTTGCCTCAGAACGTGAATTTCACCTCGTTCTTCCATGTGCTTGTGCGCGCCTGTAGTGCTTCTCGGGCGGCCACGATAGCTGCCGAAAGCGCCAGGAGGTTCATCACTGTATTTTCATCTAAACATGCTCGAAAACAACCATAATGGGTCGTGCCAAGCTGCCAGGCGGGTTAACGATCGTCACACTGCCTCAAAGTGTCCATTATTGGCCATTACAACCCAAAATTAGGTTTCACCAGGATCAAGTCAGCAGGATGATACTTTCCCAAGAGCTAGCGGTCATAGGAGTGCACCACACGTTGTCTTGAATTCCAAACTACGGAGTTCGGGAAGGGCCTTAATTTTTTGCGCGTTAACAAAAAATGACTGCATCAAAGAGGGTTTGTGTTAATGCCACTATTAACACATTTAACGGACAAATTTATCAAAAATGTATATTAAGTTGGCCCACCTGGATTTGTCCCAGCCCTCGCAATATGCCTGCTTTATATCGCAAACTATTAAAATGATGAGAAGTAAGCAAAAAGTCTTTTGTCATCTGATTAATTTAGTGCAAATCCAGCACCCGATCTATCACCAAGGATTTATTCCTTTTTTGTTTAGGGTGTGAGTTTTTTAAAGACTACAAAGAGAGAGACTACACCGCCGAGGGACTTGTTTTCAATTGGAATCAGGTAGGTGCTAATAATGTGATTCAGTCATAATAGCATTTGCCTTTGTTAACACCAGAAATGAGGTTCTAGACGATCGGACATATTTTTTTCTCCCATTACAGGACTTTGTGGATGCTCCCTTGACAATCCCTGCGTGCTTTAACAAGAACCTAAACATTGACTGGGCTCAATATCAGGTATTTCCCTATAATGATGTAGTCCAATTTAGAGTGCTTTGATAAGCAGTGTTTGTGACCTTACTTTAGAAAAGTAATTAGTTACAAATTAATTGAGTTAGTAACTAAGTTACCTCTTTTTAAGAGAAATTAGGTACTCAGCAAAGTAACTAAAGTTACCTTTCCTTGTCGACACGTTATTACATTATACATTCTGTAACATCTTTCACATGAAAGATGTTTATATTAACAAGTATTGTTTTCGACAACAATTACAATAACAAAAATATTTCTCGATGAACAGTTTTTTGGTGACGATTACGAGCTAAAAACGTGAACATAACTAGAACATAATGAGACATGTGCGTTTTTGTCTGATGAGACGAAAATGCGACATTGTTTCTGTCATATGTTCACAATGTGTGACATTTTCATATCGTACGTGGAGTACGCCAGCTTGCATCTTAGCAGTGTTTGGGTTGTGTCACTCAAGTGAGATGTGCTGCGCTTCTCCCTCACTCTCCTCACCGGAGTTAAGGATACATCTAATGCTAGGCTGCGCTCAGTATCTTGCTTGTTTGGAAACACAGTACAATTTGTTTTCTTATCTTGGGAAGAGTTAATATGCAATGCTGCTTTATTCTTGAAAGGTCTGTGGTGAATGGTCATCAGATGCAAAATGTAACTCCTAGCGTTAGTGTAGCATCCGCGTTTGCATTGGCTTCAGAATGACGAGCATCTTCTTAAAACACAGGTCAGTCTAAAGCAGAGCCTCTTGGCTTCTCTGGTCACTAAGTCTAGAGGAGGGCCAGTTGGCGATATGGCATTTAGCTAATAGCCTACTTCAGCTGTTTTGTTTGGTAAATGAGCAATGACTGGGAAATACTAATTGCTTGCAACTTCTGGCTAGACTCTAAGAATAGCAAAAACAAAAAAAGTAAAAAATGCCAGACTTCGCAGTTTTAAATGCTTGGACATTTCTTTACATACAGTTAATGGTTTCCAGATGGGTTTCACTGAAAATGATGTATTCCTTTTTATAGTGAGTGTGTACTGTATTATCATCACCAAATTGACGTTGTCCTTTTAGGCGCTACAATATGTGCTCGTCTGTGTATGTTCATTGGAAATTGTTGGAAAACTTTATTTTTATTTTTGGACAAACAGACGAGAACATTGAGTCACCCCGGTAATACACCATTCACGTCTGTGGCACATCAATGTTGTCGGTGCGTCAATGCACCACTGACGCATGCCCCCAATTTCCATAAGTCTTACAAGCAGCACATCTGTGGAGCGGCTCGATCGGTTCACTCAAGGATTGCAAGATCGCATGAGAGTAGCGGGTATTTAAAGATAATAATACAACAACCATTTGACTTTCAGACCTAGCGTATTGGTCAGCTTTCTTTTTGAAAGAAAGAAGAAGAAGAAAAAAACAGTCCTGTGCTAAAGAGAAAAACATTCGCAATGACAAAGATTTTAACATGTATTTAACATATGAAATGCCGCAATGAATCATTTTTTTCCCTTATGAACAGTTTTCAAGTGCTTTATTGATATATTTTCTCAAGTTAAAGCGCCATGCAGAAATTAATAAAATGAATTGCATATTATTTTTATAAGCGATCAGATCCACCGTATTTTCGTAGGAGGGTTGCGCCTCGCGTCAAATAATAAACTGTGCCGTTTGTTTCGAGTGTGCGCATTGAACTGCTTCTGGGACATGTATAAAATGCGGCCGCGCTGCGACTGGTGTGCACACGCTGCTTGACTTGAACGGCCGTTGACGCGGCAGCAGCAATGACGCGCCGTAGACGTGCCTGGTGTATTACCGGGGTAACTGACGACGAAAACTAGCCGAAATGTGTTTGAGGTTTTGTCAACTAAAATGAAACGAAGACGATGACATTTTGAAATGACTAAAATATGATTAGGACGAATCATTATTTTCATCCAAAAGACAAAGACTAAGACTGCAGTGAAGCAGGTCACGAGCCGCCCGCCCAGCCAATCATCATAGCGTTTGCAACGGCGTCACCACGCCCTTCCCTTCTGCTCTCCTCTTTCCAGGCAGGTAGCTGATGTGTAATAAAACACTGGAGCACCCCTAGACTCAAAGTTTTGTGATATATAAGAGAATTGGGCAAAAACGAATGAAAAAATATCTGAGATATCCAAGGACTGATCTACATCTGAGGCATACTAGACTACGCCAAGACTCAAACCAAAGTACTCTAATGAAATTCTGATATGTGATTTCTTTTCACAGATTTATTTTTTCCATGTCAGTTCATGTTCATGTCAGTGTCCCCCTGAAGTGAACCCATTCTTGGCTAGCCCCCAGTTTGTTTGTTTTTTAATAAAGGGACTTGCACTTTAAAGCTACCGCGTTGTATTACCGTAATGCACATAATGCAAACAATGAACCAAATGAGGGGCAGTTAGCTTGACTTCGTTATTCCTTGTGGAGGCTGGCTTGACCGCAGTACTTTTACAGGTTAGCTAGTTCACAGTTTAATGATGCAGATCAAATTTTCAGTAGCAAAATAAGTGGTGTTTCCCCGATCTCCACAACATTGACTTCTTTTTACATTTCTTACTGTACAGTGGCTGCTGCTTGCCGAAAAAAAAAACTTCTAATATCCCTCCTCTCCGAATTCGGCGGAGGAGGCGGCATGTTGTCGACATGAAACTGTCGGGGCTGTGCGAGTGTGCGTGTGTGTGGCGGGAGAGGGGGAAGGGGATCAAGTCATCAGCCAATCAAACATTTGTTTGTGGGGACGGGCACATTCAGCCAGAGAAAAGGGATAAGTCTGAATATAATGAAAATAATTCACTTAATAATGGTAGGGTATTTTCTATCCTTACAACATAAGGGAAGACAATCTAAATTACCTATATAACTGAACTCATTATATAACGCAAAGAAGGTTGCTTAAAAGTCGGTTGAGACAATTCGAGCATCCTGAAAAGTCCTTGCTCTTGCGTGTAATTAAGTCCCCTTATTCTGTTTTGGTGTTTGTCCTCCTTCCTTGTTTTCAGTCGTGGGACCTGGTGGAACAGACACAGAACTATCTGAAGCTGCTTCTACATATCATCAACAGTGATGGTAAGGAGATTTAAGTTTTTCTCGAGCACATTATTTCTTCTGTTTACGATGACAATACCGAAAATATTTTGTAGGCGTCTTGGGAGACTTAAACATTACGAGACGAATACCAATTTTTGTCTTATGAGAGACAACAAGACGAAAATGCGCTGTAGTTTCCGGCATATGTTCACAATGTGTGACATTTTCCTATTGTACATGTAGTTATTCAGCCTGCATTGTAGCAGTGTTTGGTTCGTGTCTCTCATGTGACATGTCTCCTACACTGACCATCACCTTTAACTTTTGGTTAACTCATTTACTACCCTAAGACGTATAAATAATGATGCTCTTCAAACCAGGCTGTGCTCCAGGCTTGCTTGTTTTGAAACACATGGTGAGATTTGTTTTGTCTTTTTTATCTTGGCAAGAAAGATATCCAATGTTGCTTTAATCTTTAAAGGTCTGTGTTGAGTGATGTAACTAGTAGTGTTAGCATAGCATTTGCGTAGCGAGCATCCTCTTAAACGTTTGTTTTCTGTTCGGGTCTACAAATGCGGAAACAACAAAGCAGACAAAAACCAAGGGATGCGTACAAGGGTTTATTAAATACGAACGAAAAAAACGGGCGATCGTGAAAAAGTGGAAATAACAAATGGGTCCGTGACAGCAGGTCGACGGGGCTCAATAATACTAACCCGAGGGTAAACTAAGGTTATAGGCAGAGAGCCAAAAAGACAAAATAAAACACTCAAATACCTGCACAAGGTAGAGGATTACAAAAGGAGAGCAGCAGACGAACAAAAACCCAAGGCGGGGGTGAAACAAGTAAACGCAATTAAAATAAACTACGAGGTGTCAAATGGCGATCAGCAAGACAAGATCTCGTCACCTTTCTCGTGGATCACTCAAGTGTAAATGCCATGTTGATGAGCCGGCATTGGATGCAGGTTCGCTGTTGGGAACGCCCCCACAACCAGCTCTGCAACAAAACACTATCTAACCAGAAGCAGAATGTGACAGTTTTCGTTTTGTTGGCCTTGGCTGCGATCTACAGTAGAAGTGCTCTGTCCTTACGGTTGTTAGTAAAACCATTGGAAAACCCTCACGGAGTTGCCGTTGTCTCGGTAGATGCTATGTCAGTGTTCATTGGAAATTGTTGGAAACCTTAATTTGTAAAATTTCTTGACTAAAACTTTTGAATTTTTACAGACAAAAACATTCTTATTAAACGTCGACTAAAACTAGACAAAGACAAACACATTTTGAGATGACTAAAATATGACTAAGAAGAAATGTTGTTTTTCGCAGATTTTGAACAATAATACTTATTCATCTTAGTCATATTTTAGTCATATCAAAATGTGTCTAGTTTTAGTCGGCGTTTAATAAAAATGGTTTTGACTGGAAAATTGAAAAAAAAAAATTACTCTGAAAATAAATAAAAGTTTCCATCTATTTCGAATGAACAATGACAGACGAGTACTCACATATTGTAGCGTCTACAAAGACAACGCCAACTTAGTGATAATACACACTAAGCAGGAAAACAGTACATTATTTTCAATTATTTATACCCACCTGGACGCCATGAACTGTATGTAAGAAAAAAAAGTTGTCCAAAAGTTTAAGAGGACACTTGCCGTTAGCATTGGCCTAATGCAAACGCGAATGCTATGCTAACGCTACATTTTACATTTAGTGTGTGATGTTACTTCAGCACAGACCTGAAAGGCTAAAGCAGCATTGCATATTCTCTCTGGCCCAGATAAGAAAACAAATCTTACTGTGTGTGCAAGCCTGCATGGGGACTGGAGACGACACACTGGTGAGTTTGGGGGGGGGCAGAATGTCACATGAGGGACAAAGACAGACACGATGCAGGCTAACTACACATAAAATGTCATACATTGTAAACATGTGACGGAAGCTATTGCGCATTTTCGTCGCGTTCTCGTCTCGTCAGACGAAAACTAGCATTTATCTCGTAGAAACACGTTTTTAGCTTATAGTCTCGATGTCGTCATGAAAAAAAGTGTTCGTTGACGAAATATTTTTGTCGTCATCGCTGACGAAAACAACACTGCTAAGGAGCAATAGTATTTCATCCAAAAGAATGAGACGAAAATTAGCAGTTCAACGGTCGGGTTTGCGGTTCAAAGCCGAACCGTACGGTTCGCCCTGTACGGTTCAATACGCCTTTATGAACCGCGCCTTTTCGGTTTTGCAATTAATTTATTCCGAACACTTGTGGAATGAATTGGTCGAGCTCTGTGTGACTGTGTGACGTGAAACACAGCTGTGGAGAAGTTCCCGCCCCGCTAGTAAATGTCCGATCGCTGTCAAGCACCTGTGTAATAGAAGCCGAGTAAGCACTCTCTCGCTTACGAGCAAAGTGAAAGTGAAACAAGAAAGAAAACAAAAAGCTATGGCGAGCAGAGGAGTAGAGGGACCGAATTTTGAGGACGCACCGGCTTCTTTCAAATCTGCGGTGTGGCAACATTTCGGTTTCCCCGTGGACTACAATGCGGAGGGAGAGAAAATATTGAGAATTTTTTTTTTTTTTTAACGAGGCCAAATATTCTGATCCCGATCCGATATCATACCGGAAGTTCATATTATACATACAGTTGTGGTCAAAAGTTTACATACACTTGTGAAGAACATAATGTCATGGCTCTCTTGAGTTTCCAGTTATTTCTACAACTCTGATTTTTCTCTGATAGAGTGATTGGAACAGATACTTCTTTGTCACAAAAAACATTCATGAAGTTTGGTTCTTTTATGACTTTATTATGGGTGAACAGAAAAAAGTGATCAAATCTGCTGGGTCAAAAATATACATACAGCAGCGCTAATATTTGGTAACATGTCCCTTGGCCATTTTCACTTCAATTAGGCGCTTTTGGTAGCCATCCACAAGCTTCTGGCAAGCTTCTGGTTGAATCTTTGACCACTCCTCTTGACAGAATTGGTGTAGTTCAGTTAAATTTGATGGCTTTCTGACATGGACTTGTTTCTTCAGCATTGTCCACAAGTTCTCAATGGGGTTTAAGTCAGGACTTTGGGAAGGCCATTCGAAAACCTTAATTCTAGCCTGATTTAGCCATTCCATTACCACGTTTGATGTGTGTTTGGGGTCATTGTCCTGTTGGAACACCCCACTGCGCCCAATACCCAATCTTCGGGCTGATGACGTTAGGTTATCTTGAAGAATTTGAAGGTAATCCTCCTTCTTCATTATCCCATTTACTCTCTGTAAAGCACCAGTTCCATTGGCAGCAAAACAGCCCCACAGCATAATACTACCACCACCGTGCTTGACGGTAGGCATGGTGTACTTGGGGTTAAAGGCCTCACCTTTTCTCCTCCAAACATATTGCTGGGCATTGTGGCCAAACAGCTCGATTTTTGTTTCGTCTGACCACAGAACTTTCCTCCAGAAGGTCTTATCTTTGTCCATCTGATCAGCAGCAAACTTCAGTCGAGCCTTAAGGTGCCGCTTTTGGAGCAAGGGCTTCCTTCTTGCACGGCAGCCTCTCAGTCCATGGAGATGCAAAACACGCTTGACTGTGGACACTGACACCTGTGTTCCAGCAGCTTCTAATTCTTGGCAGATCTGCTTTTTGGAGATTCTCGGTTGAATCTTCACCCTCCTGACCAATTTTCGCTCAGCAGCAGATGATAGCTTGCGTTTTCTTCCTGATTGTGGCAGTGACAAAACAGTGCCATGCACTTTATACTTACAAACTATTGTTTGCACTGTTGCTCTTAGGACCTGCAGCTGCTTTGAAATGGCTCCAAGTGACTTTCCTGACTTGTTCAAGTCAATGATTCGCTTTTTCAGATCCATGTATGTATATTTTTGACCCAGCAGATTTGATCACTTTTTCTTTTAACCCATAATAAAGTCATAAAAGAACCAAACTTCATGAATGTTTTTTGTGACAAAGAAGTATCTGTTTCAATCACTCTATCGGAGAAAAATCAGAGTTGTAGAAATAACTGGAAACTCAAGAGAGCCATGACATTATGTTCTTCACAAGTGTATGTAAACTTTTGACCACAACTGAAATATATATATATATATATTAGAGCTGGGCGGTAAACCGAAAATTTACCGTCACCGAAATTCTTCACGATGACCGACGTAATTTTGACCATGTCGGTAAATTCGGTAAATTAATAAAACAAGAAAATAGTCTTTTCATCCCGCTTTGACTCTGTGTTGTTCGTCTATGCTCATTCCCCTTTAAGAAAGCAGTGAATGTACTTACGTAGGGAGTCACGTGATCATCAGGAAGCCAATCAAACAGAAGCCCGGTAAGCTAACGCTAGCAGCTAATGCTACAAGCAAAACGTGATGGAGTGTGGCTTAAGGGAGGTTCGCCAAACTTTCACCCGACATTTAATAGACTCTTGGTGGCATCCAGACGGGCTTTCACCAGCTGTCCTCCCTTGTTCTCACAATTTCCGGAGATGGTGCTTTCAGTGCTTTCTACCGGTAGCCAGGCCACAGGCTAACGCTAGCCGCTAACGCTAGCGGCCGCTAGCGGCTAACGCTACAAATGAACGTGATGGAGTCGGATAGCGGCTCTAACCTTGTCAAAACGGCTGAATTTAATGAGTGGATTGGGCATGGACTGCATCTAGCAATTACTATGTCGCGTTATTTTGTATCTGACTGTGTGTGATTTCTCTGATAGCTTTTGTGATGGTAAAGCATTCAGCATAAAGCACAAATGGCCCCAGCTATTTTTCTGTATGTGTTTAATTCTGTGTCATTATTGCTATCATAAAATCTTAAGTGTTTCATTTGCAGAAGATTAATATAGCTTTAATGTGTGTCTGTCTGTCTGTCTGTTTGGGGGTTCATGTATGTGTGCATTTATTAAAAAATGCACTGGGGGGGAGACCCTGAAACCATAAAGTAAACACTTGTATTGAATAATTATGTCACAGCAGCCATTAACAATAAATTGTCTTTTTGAAGTGTACTGTTCGAGCTGCAAGTCATTTGTGTTACAATGACATGTTTGCACAGGCATATCGATTTTGACAATGTACATTGTTCAAGCCATACACTCTGTTATAAATGCTCATACTTGAATTCTTATTGTTTACAATTCATTTGTATAAACCTAATGTCTAGACTGCATGTACATTTGTTAAATATATCAAATTGAATGCTGGTAACTAAATCAACAAGAAACTGTTAATCTGTATTTCATGCATTGATTCATATTTTCAAATTATATAACAGTCCGCTTGGACGACTTTATCGAGATAAATCTGCTCCATTTATCGTGATACATGTTTAAGGCCATATCGCCCACCCCTAATATATATATATGTGTATATATATGTATATATATATATATATATATATATATATGTGTGTATATACAGTGCTGCTCAAAAGTTTGTGAACCCCCTCAACATTTTGGAATTTTCTATTATTTCAACCTGATTTCCTAATCAATCAATTCAGTAGTTTTTTTTTTTGTTTTTTTAACAGTTGTGTTGTCCAGACTAAATTAAAAAGAGTTTTCATCAACTGATGTAGGTGCAAAATTGAACTGTTTGGTCACAACCAAAACCGCCATGTCTGGCGAAAAGTCAACACTGCATACCACCAAAAGAACCTTCTCCCAACAGTGAAGCATGGAGGTGGGAATGTCAAGATCTGGGCTTGCTTTTCATCCTCAGGACCTGGACAACTCCACATAGTCCAGGGAATCATGAATTCTGAGGAATATTGTCAAATCCTAGAACATAACCTGACGCCATCTGTTTTGAAGTTAAAGCTTGGCAGAAGGTGGATCATGCAACATGATAATGATCCAAAGCATTCCAGCAATACAACCAAGGAATGGCTGAAAAAGAAGAAGATTCGTGTTCTGGACTGGCCCAGTCAAAGTCCTGACCTAAATCCCATTGAAATGCTGTGGCGGGACCTGAAGCGAGCAGTTCATGCCAGACGCCCATCAAACCTCTCTCAACTGACTGCGTTCTGCAAGGAAGAATGGGCAAAAATCCCCCAAAGTAGATGTGAGAGGCTGATTAGTCACTACAGAAACCGTTTGGTTGAGGTAATCTCTGCAAAAGGAGGCGCAATATCCTATTAACTGAAGGGGTTCACATACTTTTGCACACATGATATCTGAGTTTTTCTTAAATCAACCACTTTTGTTAAATAAAGAATGACAATATAACTATTTCTTTTGTTTCAGTCCATTATTTGGAATGTCAGTATTGTGGATTTGGGTATAACTTAACATTTAATAAGGTTATTTTAGTTTTTTTTACAAAAAATCTGACCATCGCTGTGGGGTTCACAAACTTTCGAGCAGCACTGTATGTATGTATATATATGTGTGTATATATGTATATATATATATATATATACAGTGCCTTGCAAAAGTATTCGACCCCCTTGAACCTTGCAACCTTTCGCCACATTTCAGGCTTCAAACATAAAGATATAAAATTTAAATTTTTTGTCAAGAATCAACAAGTGGGACACAGTCGTGAAGTGGAACAAAATTTTTGGGATAATTTAAACTTTTTTAACAAATAAAAAACTGAAAAGTGGGGCGTGCAATATTATTCGGCCCCCTTGCGTTAATACTTTGTAGCGCCACCTTTTGCTCCAATTACAGCTGCAAGTCGCTTGGGGTATGTTTCTATCAGTTTTGCACATCGAGAGACTGACATTCTTGCCCATTCTTCCTTGCAAAACAGCTCGAGCTCAGTGAGGTTGGATGGAGAGTGTTTGTGAACAGCAGTCTTCAGCTCTTTCCACAGATTCTCGATTGGATTCAGGTCTGGACTTTGACTTGGCCATTCTAACACCTGGGTACGTTTATTTTTGAACCGTTCCATTGTAGATTTGGCTTTATGTTTTGGATCATTGTCCTGTTGGAAGATAAATCTCCGTCCCAGTCTCAGGTCTTGTGCAGATACCAACAGGTTTTCTTCCAGAATGTTCCTGTATTTGGCTGCATCCATCTTCCCGTCAATTTTAAACATCTCCTCTGTCCCTGCTGAAGAAAAGCAGGCCCAAACCATGATGCTGCCACCACCATGTTTGACAGTGGGGATGGTGTGTTCAGTGTGATGAGCTGTGTTGCTTTTACGCCAAACATATCGTTTTGCATTGTGGCCAAAAAGTTCAATTTTGGTTTCATCTGACCAGAGCGCCTTCTTCCACATGTTTGGTGTGTCTCCCAGGTGGCTTGTGGCAAACTTTAAACGAGACTTTTTATGGATATCTTTGAGAAATAGCTTTCTTCTTGCCATTTTTCCATAAAGGCCAGATTTGTGCAGTGTACGACTGATTGTTGTCCTATGGACAGACTCTCCCACCTCAGCTGTAGATCTCTGCAGTTCATCCAGAGTGATCATGGGCCTCTTGGCTGCATCTCTGATCAGTTTTCTCCTTGTTTGAGAAGAAAGTTTGGAAGGACGGCCGGGTCTTGGTAGATTTGCAGTGGTCTGATGCTCCTTCCATTTCAATATGATGGCTTGCACAGTGCTCCTTGAGATGTTTAAAGCTTGGGAAATCTTTTTGTATCCAAATCCGGCTTTAAACTTCTCCACAACAGTATCTCGGACCTGCCTGGTGTGTTCCTTGGTTTTCATAATGCTCTCTGCACTTTAAACAGAACCCTGAGACTATCACAAAGCAGGTGCATTTATACGGAGACTTGATTACACACAGGTGGATTCTATTTATCATCATCGGTCATTTAGGACAACATTGGATCATTCAGAGATCCTCACTGAACTTCTGGAGTGAGTTTGCTGCACTGAAAGTAAAGGGGCCGAATAATATTGCACGCCCCACTTTTCAGTTTTTTATTTGTTAAAAAAGTTTAAATTATCCAATAAATGTTGTTCCACTTCACGATTGTGTCCCACTTGTTGTTGATTCTTGAGAAAAAAATTAAATTTCATATCTTTATGTTTGAAGCCTGACATGTGGCGAAAGGTTGCAAGATTCAAGGGGGCCGAATACTTTTGCAAGGCACTGTGTATATATATATATGTATATATATATAACAACCCTGCAGTGTTCTCAGCCATTCTCAGCCATTCTGATGATATCTAATGTACAACTACATCAAGCACTCAAAAACTATTTAAAGTCTCTTTGTGTCAAATATGCTGTGCAATGGAAAACTGCTGCTTTTAATAACTAGCAAAGCAGTTTCCCTCAAACTCATAAACAACAACAACAACTCAACAACAAACTCTGATTTGTCAGTCTCACTCTTTAACCATGAGCCTTAAATTCATATGCACAGAACATTTCCCTGCTACACGTTGTATTTGATCAAATTTTAATCTACCTAAATTAAATATTTTTGATCTAATTAAAGAACGAATTAATAGAAGCATGTTACCGCCCTCAAATGGTAGATCACTAAAAACAAATCCAATAATCCAGAGTTACTTGCCGTTTTTGAATTTTATTTTACTAACACAATTTTCAAACAGATTTTGAAAAAATAATAATAATAATTAAAAAAAAAAAAATACATTTAAAAAAACATCTTGAAATAATTAAACAGACCTTTAACAAAATAAAAATAAGTAGCAACAAAACATAACAAATCAAGCATTTAACTGTTTGTAACAAAAAAAATATGGAAAAACATTTCATGAAAAAATAAAAATATGAAACATAAATTCACAAGAAATAATAATAAATGAATAAGAAATAATAATAAGGTTAAGTAAGAAATTAGGCGTGAGAGGGGCGGAGGAAAAGCATGCTGTTCGACAGGATAGGGACGTGAATGGGGGCGGGAGCACACGCCGGTGCACTGCTTATGTGTCTTACGTGCGCGTAGAATGCGAAAGGGAAAAGTAGTACAAAATGTGTGCACAAAAATATACCCAAAAATTGACAAAGAAAATATAATATATTAATTCCAGATATCGATACTTTTGTTTGGGGATCGATACCTAAAATTTAACGCGCTGGATCAAAATATCGATATTTTGGTATCGATCCGCCCATCCCTACTTATAACATGACTTCGGCACCTCAGCCTGCATCACCCGCAGATATCACTTTCTCAGAGCAGGACAACCCCGAAGATGACACCAGTGAAAACACACTCCGGGCTACGTTAATTTATTTGCAACGCTTGACCCGCGTTAAATTGTTCCCTCGCGGACATATATCTCCAACAACGTAATCCCCGACATTTATGAAATGGCACGCAAAGCCATCGAAGATGATTTCGCTAAAGTACATAGTTTCGCCCTGACCACTGATAGTTGGACGTCCCGTGCTACAGAGTGCTACTACCTAACTGTGACGGTCCACTATAACGTTTCGGCAACGAGACAATGTGCGTTAGAGAAAAGTCAGAGACACGGAGAGTGAAGAGTGACGCTGTAGCAAATGCGATGCTAGGCTAGGTGGCTCCAATATTTACTGACTGTAGCCGACAGCCTACAATCTGCGCCTAGATATCTCCTGCATATAGAACTACATGCCAAATGACAGACTCGGTAGCGTTAGTAAACAGCCGCCATTTTAGAGCAGTAAACTTCTCAGAAAGGCTGTTTTGTAATGAACCTTCCTAGCGAACCTAAGTAACTTTTTATCTAAAATACTCCTAAATCGGATAAATCTTGACTTGAGTCTATCTTTAAAAGATGAAACAGTTTTTAAATTTTGTCGAAATGATGTCGAAAGTAGACAGAAGGGAACTAATGCAAAAACGGGAGCAATTTTATCAACTTTAACAGTTGATTCACAACATTAAATGACCTCCAAACATAGCAAAGGTTTTTGTTTGTTTGCTTTTTGTTTTTTTTGAAAAAAAAAAAAAAACATGAAAGAAAACACCAGTTACTTTGCCAAGTAAGTTTTTTACTACTGTGTGTGTATTTCAGTAGTCTGTCACTATACTAGCCAAAGAGCTAAGAGGCATTTTAACAGTCGAAATGTTTACATTTTAAGTGTTTATTTCATTTTCTAAAAAGCAAAATACAGGCAGTTTAAAAAAATAAATTTAAAAAAAAGCAAACCAAACCAAAACCGTGATCCCAAAACCGAGGTTCAAACCGATCCGTGGGCTAACTGAACCGTTGCACCCCTAACGAAAATGAAAAGGGCTGCCAAAAGCAATGCGCAAATCTCCACCCTTGCTTTTCAATAGTAAGTTGACTGCACAGTGCTTCCTCACTCCGGTTCATTATTTTGCACCACTTCTATATTGTCTGTCTGTCAACGTCTGTCTTTTTCTTGGTTTTCACAGTATGCTTAATCACTGCGCACATGGGAAGGGACAGTTAGAGCAGCCAATGCATCTTTAAGCTGTTTATTGAATAGAAGCTGGGGGTGGACAACAGAAAAACACAAAACCCATGTCAATACAGGGACTGCAGCTAAGTGTCTTTTTATAGACGGTTACATCGCAGCATTGTGCCAAGTTCTCCCAATTCATTAAAAGGAGAAGGACACTTCACTCACGCGCTGTATTGTTTTGTCATTTTTCATATAAAATATACTTAAATTGACTATGCCCCTTTTTTTTTTTTTTTAACAGATGAGAGTGGTCTTCTTGTGCACTGCATATCAGGCTGGGACCGAACACCTCTTTTTGTGTCACTCCTTAGGCTGTCTCTTTGGGCTGTAAGTTTATACTTGGCATTGTCTGTCCTTTTCTGCTCTTTGGAGGGAATTTTCAGATCAACATACCGTAATTTCCCGAATCTAATGCGCACTTTTTTCCCCAAAATCAACTTGTAAAATCATGGGTGCGCATTATACACGGGGACATGGATGGAGACAGAAATATATATATATATAATCAGGGGTGCACATAAGTGGTCCGCATGCGCGCATGCGTACTGGACGTAGATAAACGTGCTGGCCCTCAACGGCTTCCATACGCTTTTGCGTACCGATGGCTGACCACTGTATTTGCGGCGGACACGAGAAAATAACTTCTCAAAATGTCGAAGAGGCAGGCCATACTGAGTAATTACTTCCGTGTTCCCCCACCCCCGTCAAAAGACAGGCAGACGACAGAGACGTTACCGGAGCTACCGAAAAAAAGGACTTTTGCTGAAAAGTGGCTACAGGAGGTACCATGGCTAGAAGCAAATGATGCTCGCACGGAAATGCGGTACAAAATGTGCCGTGAGAATCCCAATGTCGCCGATAAGAGCAGCGCATTTTATGTTGGGTCAAAGAATTTCCGCCATCCAAACTTTGAAAAGCACGAAAAAAACAGAGAGCATGTGGCAATTAAGCAAACTATCGATGTCAGACAGGACCACACTCGCCCTATGGACAAGTGGCGGAATAGGGCGGAATAAAGGTAATGAACAGCGACATGCACTGACAAACGTGTTTTTGCTCGCATTTTACAAAGCTAAACATGCAAGTTCAATGAGGTTTTATGAGGAGGACATCCCACTTTTAAAAAGGCTTGGAGTTAATGTGAGAACGGCATAATGCCCTTTATTTTGAATTGGTGCTTTTTATTTCTTTTTATTTCACTTCAAAGTAATGGCAATTTTGTTGTGCCAGTTGATATTAATCAAGCATTAATTGTTAATATAATTAATTAAAGTTAATTGGCTCTAAGTAAAGCTTGTCATAAATTTATCGCATCAGGCGGGTCGGCTCTCAAGCTCAATGAGGACCAAGTCACATCTCCAGATCCTCCTCTGAGAACCTGGGCAAAAAATTATGTGCACCCCTGTATATAATATATATATCTAAAGACAGATTTTTTTTTATTGACATGGCCATGTTGTGTTACAGAAAACGTATGCGGCAGTCCGTTGCCGGCCATTACCGTACATGACGTCACCATTTTGTTTCAGTAATACTTGTTTCGGTAATACCACTCTGATTGGTCGAATGATTTCGTCTGTGTTAAATTCTGCTTTTTTCACTCGTCATAAAGCACAGAATTTAGTTTCTTGAACTCATTTGAGTCGACGTTTATTGCAACTCGGCAACTCGGACCATAACAAACGTAACACAACACAGAGTTCCTGTGTCCGTCAACTATATCTGTTCCTCAGGAAACTCAAACCCAAATAACAATAGTTCCTCTTGTTACACACAGCGATGCGCTCTTTCCGTTTTCTGACTTCAGTCCCCACTTTTATTTTACCGTATCAATCCATGGAAGAAACATTTATTCATCATGATGAAACAAGCAAGTTATACAGCAGCCTTTAAAAGAAAAGTCAGATCTGTTTTGTTTTCTTCTGGATTCTGGTAAGTTGGAGAAGTTGTCAAATCATATTATTACCGTACATATTGTCAGTTTGCGGTAATGTTTTGATCTACCAATGTGCTATGCTTGTGCTGTGTTTCACCAGTCAGTAAAATGACATTTCTGTATCTGTACATGAGCTCTGTTTTCTTGAATTCTTCTACTTATTGGTGCTAAAATTAGGGTGCGCGTTATAAACAGGTACAATAATTTCCACTAGATTTTACAAGTAAATTTGGGGTGCGCGTTATACACGGGTGTGCCTTATATTCGGGAAATTATGGTAGTTAAGTTTATTGAAAACCCTTGAAGTTTATTTTTATGTGTGTGTGATTTTTTTTTTTTTTTTATGTTTATTAGGGCTGAACAATACTGGATAAATAAATGACATTGCAACTTTTTGGGGGTTTGCGATATATTGCAATATATATTGGGACATTAAAACTGGAGAAATTTTCACCAGATGACTTAAATAGCTCTGTTTGGTTGACTCACCATGGCCACATTGTATTCATATAATACAGTTTATTCCAGGCTAAGGGGATTCATCTGTGAATGATAAAGGTTGCTGTATATTTAAGCGCCTGTGACACGATAAAAAAAAAAAAAAAACTTAAATAGCATTATTATGTGAATTAAAATCATATTTGGAGACGATTCGACTATATACAGTACAACAATTTGGCAAAACGCAGATGACGAGAAATTAGTCTTTTTGGGATGTGCTCCAGTATCGTTGAAAGGATAAGCGACTCAGAAGATGTATGAATGAAAATAAAACAAACCAGATGTACGGTAAGGTAAACCCATCAAGGGAATTGGGCGAGAGGAGAATTCAAATGGGCAGCTTGGACTGTCAATTTCGTAATACAGAGTAAATGAAACTACTTGGAAGAATCTTTTTAGGAGCACTGGAAGTGATAATCGACTCTTGATGGATGTTTTTTGTTTTTGTTTTTTGGCAGGATGGTGCTGTACACAGCAATTTGGAAGCAGCTGAGATTCTATATCTGACCATTGCTTATGACTGGTTCTTGTTTGGGTAAAATATTATACTTTTATATATACCGTATTTTTCGGACTATAAATAAGTTTTTTTTCATAGTTTGGCTGGGGGTGCGACTTATGTGTGGAATTATTAACACATCATTCCACATGTTGTTTTGGTGTTTTGGAGTGACACTGATGGTTTGGTAAACTTGTTAGCCTGTTCTTTATGCTATAGTTATCTGAAAGCTCTTATTAGCTATGTTACGCTAACAAACCGGCCACGTTTGCATTTCGTTGTTCATGCATCATAAAACATACTGTACACTTATTCAGCATGTTGTTCTCTATTATATTTTTATTTTAAAGTGCCTTTCAAGATGACAAATCTGTTCTATCTGTTGGATTTTATCAAGTAAATTTCCCCCAAAAATGCGACCTATACTCCGGTGCGACTAATAGTCCGAAAAATATGTTACATATACCGGTAATGTTTTTGTGATGAATGCTACCAAGTGCTGTATTTGTTAAAATGTCACATTTCTGTTGCCTTAAAGAAGCACTATGTAGGATTTGCACTTCCAATTATTCATTAAATGGCCCTAATATTTCAATAGATGTAAAAGAAACATGTTTTTTGGAAGTACTCCTAACACGGTTCTCAATGGTTGGACTGAGATTTTCACATTAAAAGTTGATTGTCAGCCTATAAAAGTTTTAACCATGCGAGACAATGGATGCCCCACCCGCCACCAATCAGCCAATTATTGGATCAGTTCTTCACCTAAACAAGGGATGTACTTTTGAGTTTACCTGTATTACTTTCATGTACATTGGCATGAAAAGAGTATCCGAACATTTTGGAATTTCTCACATTTCTGCATAAAATCACCATCAAATGTGATCTGATCTTTGGCAAAATCGCACAGATGAAAAAAGTGTCTGCTTGAACTAAAACCACCCAAACATTTATAGGTTTTCATATTTTAATGAAGATAGTGTGCAAACAATGACGGGGGGGTTTAAATAAGTGAACCATCACATTTAATATTTTGTGCCGCCCCCCACACACACACTTTGGCAGCAATAACTTCTACCAGATGCTTCCTGTAGCTCCAGATCAGTCTGGCACATCTATCACAGCTAATCTTGGCCCATTATTCTCTACAAAACTGCTGTAGTTCTGTCAGATTCCTGGGATGTGTGGCATGAATCGTTGTCTTTAGCAGCATCTGAATAGGGGTTCAAGTCTGGACTTTGACTTGGCCACTTCAGAACGTGTATTTTGTTCTTCTGAAACCATTCTGAAGGTGATTTACTTCTGTGTTTTGGATCATTGTCTTGTTGCATCATCCATCCTCTTTTTAGCTTCAACATCTGACAGACGGCCTCAGGTTTTCCTGCAAAACATCCTGATTAACTTTTAAATTTATTCTTCCATTAATGATTGCAAGTTGTCGAGGCCCTGAGGTAGCAAAACAGCCCCAAATCATGATGGTCCCTCCACCACGCTTCACGGTGGGGATGAGGTGTTGATGTTGTCATTTTTCCTCCGCACATGACATTGTGTGGTACTCCCAAACAATTCAACTTTGGTTTCATCAGTCCACAAAATATTTTGCCAAAATGTCTGTGTGGTGTCCAAGTGCCTTTTTGTGAACATTAAACGAGCCACAATGTTTGTTTTAGACAGCAGTGGCTTCTCTCATGAACACCATTTTTGGCCATTGTTTTACATATAGTTGATGTGTGCACAGAGATATTGGACTGTGCCAGTGATTTTTGTAAGTCTTTAGCAAACACTGTAGGGTTCTTTTTTACCTCTCTGAGTATTCTGCGCTGAATTCTTGGCGTCATCTTTGGTGGACTGCCACGCCTCGGGAGAGAAGCAACAGTGTCAAATGCTCTCCATTTGTGGACAACTTCTCTGACTGTCGATTGATGAACAACCAGACTTTTAGAGATGGTTTTGTATCCTTTCCCAGCTTTATACAAATCAGCAATCCTTGATCGCAGGTCCTAAGACAGCTCTTTTGGCCGAGCCATGATGCACATCAGACAATGCTTCTCATCAGGACATTTCTTACCAGGTGTGTCTTTTATAGTGGGCAGGGCAGCTTTAAACCACTCATCAGTGATTGTGTACACACCTCACTTAAAATGTTTGGTAAAAATTGGTTTCAATTGCTCTTTGAGTCGCCTTAGGCAGATGGTTCACTTACTTATTTTTCCCCCTTCTGTCATTGTTTGCATGCTATCCTCATTAAAATATGAAAACCTGAAAATGTTTGGGTGGTTTTAGTTGAAGCAGACGCTGTATTTTAATCTGTGTGATTTTGTCAAAGATCAGATTTGAAGGTGATTTTATGCAAAAATGTGACAAATTCCAAAAGATTCAGATACTTTTGCATACAGTTGTATGGTAAATTCATTTTTACAATGTGAACAAACTTAGCATGCTTGTAGGGTTGCCAACTGTCCCTTGAAAAACGTAATCGTCCCTATAGAGCTTTCAAGGGAAGTGCTTTTTCCCTTATTATCATCAAACTCTAAAGTAGTTTCTTATTTGTAGAATGAACAAATACGGGTATGGTGCTTTTCAAGAATATGCAGGGAAACGCATTCCCCCGCCTATCCTGATTTTTGACGAATTAGCTGACTGAACAATGACAATACGCAATCCCCCTTATCACATAGGAGTGTGGGAGATGAGAGGTTTGAGTGAAGCGAGTGTAAAAAGCGTGTTCAAAATGATGATCATTTGTTTTCTTGTTCCACTATTTGTATCATATTTTTGTGTTCTGTTGAATTTATTATATTTGGAGTGATCATTTGCAAAAAATTTATTGCTGAGGGGACTTTGAACGCATCTAAATTGAGAAGAAGAAAAAAAGAATGACAATAATTATTGCCTTGACAGGCAACGACCACAACGCAAAAAACATTTAGGTGTGGCAGGCCAGACTGGCATCTTCATCATCATTATCATCATCTTATTTTTTATGTTAAATGGATAAGTGGTAAGAAGATGACTTTTAGTGCCACGAATGAATGAATGAATTTATTGTCATTGTCATCATCATCATCAAAATCAAATCATTATGAAATCATTAACAGTTTCAGCGTGTGGAACATTTTTCAGAGTGTGGAATTTTGTTAACCCGAAGGACGAAGATGAAGACAGACAAGGAAGACGGGAAAAGCAAATGCTTATCGGAAACCCGTCCCCCATCAGCCCGGGTCGCACAAACAGCATATTGTGTATCAATCCAGTCATTGTCTAACGCATTTCGTTCAAAAGTCATTGATTGCCATGGAAATTTCGCATATTGTCAATTTGAGTTCATTGTATCAGTTGAAGTCCAAGTAGATGAAGGGAGGGAAAGCCTGGGGTGCAATGGAGGCTCGCGTGTGCAGTATCCGTTTCAGGAGGTTAGTCATCATCATCCCTTGCCCGGTTTGGTCTAGCGTGTCTCTCATGATCACGCAGCTCCGCGTCGATTTTTGTGACCAGTCGTGAGGCGGCGTCACTTAGCGTTGCTTGCTCCTTCATCACCTGTGCCAATTTGTCGCCGTTGTGACGAGCAACCTCCAGTATCTCATGGAGTTGGTTCTTCATCCTCATCGAGAATCGGCGAACCCAGAGGGCACCAAGAAGCAACAGGAAGGCGAGAGCCATCAGAGCGCCGAAGATATACAGGTCCTCTGCGTCCTCTATCTGGAGGGACGTCAGGCATAACGGCCTCCATTTACCCCAGGCATCCTCCACAATCCTCCACAAATGTCTACATGACGACAAATAAGCTTACTTTCTTACTGTTAGGGCACAGGGCTGGCACATTTCGGCACATTACACTTTCCAATAGAATCCTGCTTAGCCATAGTTTTATTCAATGTGCAAGTTTTGTTTTGGTTCTCACTTGGTCAGACATTTTTAACATTTTTACGTCCTTCTGCTTTTGTTTTTAGTCACATGCTTCCAGATCGACTCTCCAAGGGAGAAGAGGTACATTAACAGTTTAAATCATCAACTGTTAAAGATACTTCAATAAGTCATTTGGTTTTACTGTTCACCTTTTGATAAAAAAAATTCTTTCTCCTTCAGATTTTCTTTTTTTGCTTCAATTTTTTGAAGCACATTGTCTCAGAGAAGTTCTCTGCTATTAAAAAACAGAGGTGTGTTCATTTGTTACCTAATGGGATATTTATTTTTCCCCCCACCTTAATTACTGATTTACACAATATGGTCAAAATAATTTCCAATCATACAACACAAAATGCCCTCTTGGTTATATTTTTTTCCTGAAATCTTTTGCTTTTCTCGCAGAAGGAAGAGCTCCCACTGCAGAGATGGGGATTTTACATTTGAGGACGTCTGCCAATTAAGTAAGTCAGTACCGGTAGTAGTTCTAGACTAACATTTTTTTTTTACTAGGAGCATAGTTGGCCCTAACTTAAAATTTTAGGGGCACAAGCAGAAGATTCAGGGGCACACACTGTAATTCGACATGCCAAGTTTTCCTCTCATTTTCACTGTTTACCCGAGAAATACTTTCATAATAAGTGCATAAAATCACACTTATAAATCTGTATTTTAATCTTTACCAGTTTTGATATCAACCAGTTACAAGCTAAGTTAACATGTGCCTATTTTTTCTAAAGATAGTCATCGGTGTAAGTAATTCATAATTATGTATCCACATATACAGAGGCACACCTGTTATAATCTCCATGCACCCAATTTTACAAGATAATTGTATGTGTGTGAACATTGGTTTATAGGAAATTCATAATAAAAGACAGTGAGACTGAGCCCTTTTCTTTTTGTTTTCAGAGTCTCGGGATCGTGGAAGTGTGACAAGTCTGAGCAGTGACTTTATGCTCATCACTGAGGAGGTGGGTGTGACTTCCAGCTTCACAAGTGACACTGTGGACACCTTCTACAGCCAGCCCTCACTTTCCTCTTGGTTAGTGTTACACACCGTTGAACTTTGAGCTGATTAAAAAAAATATATATATTGGAAAATGGGTTAGGTATGCAAAATTGCTTCAAATACATTCATATGAGAAAGTGATACCAATTATTAGGCTCTTAGTTGCCAAACAGTGCATATACCTGTGCACGCTGTCAATCTAATAATCGCTAGAATTTGAGTTCATTTTTTTTCTTTACATTATTTTCCCTTACTCAGGAAAAAAGGCACCACCTGCTCTCCTCAAATGGTCGTGTGGAACAAACAAAACCCTGGGGATGACCAGCTCCCACATCCCCTTAGTGAGGCCAGGTCTTCCAGTTCGTCCTCATCCAACCACTCGGAGCACGCCATCACGCGCACTGGCAGCAGCCCATTGGCTGTCCCTGGCCAAAGGTAACTGTGTAGATCAGACATGTCCAAAGTGCGCCCCGGGGGCCAAATGCGGCCCGTGGTCAAATTTCTTCCGGCCCCCAGCATCTGTCATAAAATCAATAACGTCTGGCCCACACACAGACTTAATAAATTGGTCAACAGTACTGCTACCAGCATACGTATGAAGTAGGTTACACACTAAATGCTGCTCCTCATTTACCCACTAAAAGGCAGCAGCACTCGAAGGAACATTACCCAGTGTGACCCTTTACTTCCAATTTTCTAAAATGGCGACAATCAACAAAAAAAAGAAAGTTGACTGCAACGGCCAGCGCTTCAAGGATAGGTGAAAATTGGACTATTTCTTCACTAAAATACGCAACAACTGTGTCTGCCTCATTTGCAAAGAGACAGTCGCTGTTTTTAAAGAGTTCAGTGTGAGGCGATATTACCAAACAAGACACGCTGACATGTATGACAAGATTACAGGGAAGATACGCAGCGAGAAACTGAAGCTAGTTTAACTTCACAGCAGCAGTATTTTGCAAGAGCCCTAGAGTCGAAAGAGAACACCACAAAGGCTTGTTGCGAGATCAAATTTGCTTAAATATATTGTTCTACGTAAAGGACGTCAGCCAAGGTCGGCCCCCCACATTTTTACCACACCAAATCTGGCCCCCTTTGCAAAAAGTTTGGACACCCCTTTTGTAGATGGAACTTTAAAGTAGGACTGAACAATTTATCATTTACTGATCAAAACTGTGATTTCAGACAACCCGAAAGCTATTTGTACTATCAAACAAATGGTTTCTCTTCCATTCTGCAAAGCACACCAATAGGAACCAAAATGCTGTATCAATATTAAACTGCTCCTTGTCCTATGCGATTAACATAAGAGTGATCATTTGGTATTGGAAGGTCCTTAACAGACTATCAGATGGAATTCAGAGAGCCGCAGTTGCATCGGTAACTTTTCTTACTGGGTGGATCTCGCCTATTTTTTCAGGCGTATAGTATCATTCTAAAGCACATTTAGGTAACATTTTTACCTTTTACCAAAAGCGCTTCATCTCGTTCGCGACTACGAGAACTTGTCTTGGCATCATGGCTGTCTCAAACAGCTGGAAAAGGGACTCTTGTCTCATTAAGGAACCCCCCCCCCCCTTCTCCAAGTTTTCAGAGTTCAGTCATTTCTGATGAAGTCTGTCATGCTTTCAAAGTGTAAAATGAGGAAATCCTCTATTGTATCCAAATATACATTTGCTCTTCGACATTTTGCACAATTATTTGATTAAAAAGCTACTACGTGTGTTTTTCCTCCGACTTGTAGTCTGCCAAATCGCTAAGTGTTAGCTAAGCTGTAGCATTACCTGCAACTTTTCTTGAAGGGGAGTGGAGGTGGTGCGCAGGGGAGCGGAGCTGTGCAGCACATGTCAGAGCACAGGATGAGCTCGGGAAAAGAGGAAGAGATAGATACCACCGATCGGTTCAGCAGCCCTCACCGGCAGACTGGAGCGATATGACGATTTCTCAAACATTAGGTGAGTGGTTCATAAAACCACTCTGAATATCTTTTTTAAAAATGGAATGACCATATAGCACAGGCATGAAAATCTCTCACCTTTCGGCGAAATTCGCCGTTTTGAAGTCAAAAAGGGCGACCTACGTGAATTGCGTAGATCCGAGGAGAAATTCTTTTTTGGGGGGGGGTCGGGAGGTTTTATTTAATTATTATTATTATCATCATCATGTGATTAACTTAGTACGTAAACTGAGCACTTAAGAACACAGTCAGCAAATCCTTCTAGATGCTTCGCTGATGACAACCAATCATCGGCCCAAGCTGCGTTCCATTATTCCAAACGCGCGCACTCCTTACTGTACATGGAGTGCTCGGAGAGCCTTTGGTTGCATTGCAAAGCTGCGAAAACAAAAAGCAGGCCTTATCCACACCGGGGCAGACCATAGCGCAGCATACACACTTGCCTGTATTTGCCAGCAGATTGAATTTGGTGAGTAATGGTTTCAATCGTTTTCACATTTTGCGATATAAAAAAGTTAGTGCCATTCGTTGCAGCTTGCGTTGAACACTGCCAGAGCTAGCCAAATCTCCCATGAAAAAAAATAGCTCCTGTTAAATTGGCGTCAAGCTTGTGTATTTAGCGGTAATATAAACGAAGAAACACACTGTTGAGTCAAATTAAGCGGTATGCTCTCGGATGGAGGGGGCGCCTCACATCGCTCCCGTCGTCCGCCGGAGACGCGTTATTTTCGGCTTGGATTTGAGCTGACGGCCGGTGTTGGCACAACACCGGCCCGACGAGTGTTGGGAATGAGTCCTGCTTCTTAAAGCTTTTCAGAAATACAGGGATCCCTCGTTTTTCGCGGTTAATGGGGACCAGAACCCGCCGCAATAAGTGAAAACCGCGAAGTAGCGCCCCCCCCCCATTTTTTTGTGCGTGTTCAATGCATTTATTCAGATTTTACATTGGAAAAAAGATACATATATATAAGACATGTTTTTCACTTTTTTCACCAAAGTATCATTTATAAATGGTTTTCAAGCACTTCAAAATGTAAGAATTATGATAATTTTTAAACATGTTACTGCCCCACCGAATTATTTTTTAACAAGAATAAAGTAAGAAAATGCTTGGCTTTATTAAATGCTTCATAGTGAGTCTACTCAAACCCTCTCAGGCTTTAGTAAACGGTGATTGACACATGTGCAAAGTTTTTCTTTTTATATATATATTTTTGTTTGACGCAACTTATTTGATTGAATAATAAAGACACAAATGTCCTAGCCAAAATGTGGCCCAAACGCATAACAACATTACTTCAATGGAAAAATTTGTTTCAATCAAGAAAAATAGTTTTCAAATGTTTTGTCTCAAATTTATTTTTGCAATCAAAAACAATTTTTTTTATTGAAGTGACTTTTTGGGGATTAAAAGTATATACTGTATTTTGATTGAAGCAACTTAGTTTTTGATAGAAGTAACTTTGTTTTTTGATTGAATAATAAAAACAAATCTACCTCCATCGTTATTGAGAGAGAAAGAAATTAAGAAAGCTTTAAAACTAAAAGCTACTGGGGAGTCTGTTTTTTTGTTTTTTTAAATATTTATATTTCATTACATAGACATGCGTCGTAGGGAAAGGAGATTGAGGGATAAAAAAAGGAGTTAGATGAGGCTGCTAAAGGCAGTGGATACCTCATCAGGTGGGTGAATAGCAGACCTGGTAAGAATAAGTTTGCAAGGATAGTCGGGTATTATAAACACAATTACAATGTTATTTTTCTATAAGATTGTTATGTCATTGCTTTATTAATCATTAGGTGCTAGAGTTGTTAAGTATGGATAATAATGAAATAATAGTTTTAAGAAAACTGTGCTGTTGGTGGCTCAGTGACCATCTGATGTGGTTTGTTCTCAGATGAACAAGTTGAGGAAGGAAGTTTTGATGCAGAGGTTGAAGGAAGAAAAGAGGCAGACTGACTGAGTCGCAGCCAGAAAGTGTTGATGACAGTTTTGATTTCTATTCACTGTTGCCCCCTCCCAATTAAAGTATGTCACAGTCACAGCCAATTATAATCTAAAGCTGGTTAAAATTGAAGTTATGTTGTTTTAAGGTGTATTAAATACTTGTTCATGTGCCCCTTTTGATCTACGAGCACCCGCCCCTCCACCGGCCTCTGCACGGCCCTGCTGAAACACAGTGTGGGTCGACAGAGCTCAATATTTTGTTGGGGTGTACAGTGTACTGGAACATATTTCCTCCAAACCCTTCTCACCTTTTTAACCCCTGACCCATTTTCATGCCTGATAGCATCATTAAAAGCTCCAAAAAGTGAAATTTGAATGCAAACCCCCCTTGTAGGTCTCCAATCCCTGGCTCATCAGCAGGTCACCCCCTGTTGATTTTGAGGCATCTCGTACTTCCTGTAGATATCGGATCACACTCTGTTTATTTTGGGTTCACTTCTTGTTCACATTGGATCATTTACTGTGGATCTTAAGGCATTCAAGGGTCACTTATTGATTTTGAGGCATTTCAGGGTTACTTCCGGTGATTTTGAGCCGTTCCAGGTTCACTTGTTGTAGATATCGAGTCACTCCCTGTTGATTTGGGGACATTTAGGCTAATTTCCTGTTGATATTGAGTCACTTCTGTTGGAAATAAGTAGGAGTGAACGCAAGTTTTTGTGCTCTTGAAATGAATGGTGAATAGAGCCATTGGAACTCAATGGGAAATTGTGTCCACTAGAAATGAATGGGTATGTTTTTAGCACATTTTGGCCCAACCGTAGTTTTTGCTTATAGCAAAAACTATAAACTTTTGTTCCCCTTTGTGTCCTAAATTTTTTTTATGTAGAAATGATGTGATTTGGATAAAAATTGTAAGAAAAGTAGCGTTTAGAATTTTATTTTATTTATTTATTTTTCTTTTAAAAAAAAATCCCCCAAACGGGCAAACGGCCATTTTTGGGGGATCAAATGAAAGAGAGCCTGTGTTGCATGAGAATTCCGGTCGTGTATGATGTGAAACTGTTGGTGAAACTGTTTTGGCTGGAAAGGAAGGCCATTGGAAAAAAAACTGAATGTTATGGATAGTAGCTTTTTCACAACATGCAAAGTTCCCATCTACAAGTTCAAAAGGAACGCTCTCTAAATGTTCAATCAGTCGAAGCGCATCGCCAGAGATATTTCACTGGGGCGCTTGCCCCAATATTGATCTGCAGTGCCCCAGTATAAATTTCACCGGTGGAAAAAAAAAACTACTTTGGACTTTAAGTCTATTAAGCATTATCTACAGAATGCACCTATTTAATATGGCTGTGATAGGCATATGAGCACATTCGGGAGATATGCTGCGTTCATGTATGCTTGAGTCTTAGTTCCCAAGTTGAAAATTGGTTCTGATGTGTAGTAAAGTCGTAATGATGTAGGATGAAAACTAGAGCTGAAACAAGTACTCGAGCAACTCGAGTAACTCGAGTTTAAAAACTGATCCGAGTAATTTTATTCACCTCGAGTAATCGTTTATTTTGACAGGCTTAAGCATCACGTTTTGCTCGGACTACTTTTAATGCGGGACAACGCGCTGTCACGTGCGGAGAGGAAGAAGGGGGAAAAAAAAACTTACTGCAGCTGACAGCCGCCACAAACGACGCCGACGTTGCCAAATACTAGCCGCACGATGCTACGTTGGTAACAGCTAGCGTCTGATGCGTCTCATAAAGATCACATGTATGTTGAACTAGATGCGCAATGACAGACTCGGCCGCGTCTGGGCAGCGTTATTAAACAGCCGCCATCTTAAAGCAGTACAGCGCTAATAAAGAGCGCTAAGCGCTAATAAATAAAATTAACGTTACTGTCGCTACTAGCTCACGTAAAGTTAGCCCTGCGGAGGACTAGGTTTCAATTAATTATGACCACTGTCGTTGCGTGGCTAACGTGTTTTACATACAGGCTTTAACATAACATAGCATTGTGGAGTGATGAGGGTGTAAAATAAAAACTTAATCATGCTAACTATCAATTTTAGCTCAGTAGTCATTGCTGGATAAAACACCAAGTAGCACTGGTCCCTAATGTGCTCCAGTACAGCCTGTATCATACATTTATTTTGAACACTGCAAAAACTCAAAATCCTATCAGGACTTACATTTTAGACTAACTTAAAACTTAACTAGAACTTAAAAATGGCGTGACACAAAGAAAAATTCAATTGAAACACGAGGGAAAAAATCCTAACTTTTAAGTGATGTGTGTTATCAAGCGTAACGGCATTTTTAGGTAATATATATATATATATATATATATATATATATATATATATTTTTTTTTTTTTTTTTTTTTTTTTTAATAAGATCTAAAAGTTTTTTGAGTGAAAGCAGTGAATTAGTCTTTTTTTTTTTAATTCTAGCTACAATATACATCGAAAATAAAGACATTGATTGACTGAAAATGGTTCAAGATTAGATGAAATGTCTTGTTTTCTCATGTATATTTATAATTGCTCTTCACCTAAAAATATATTTGTTTTATCCGATTACTCGATTAATCGATAGAATTTTCAGTCGATTACTCGATTACTAAAATATTCGATAGCTGCAGCCCTAATGAAAACATATGGTTGTGAAGGAAAAGAGAGTTGATTCTCCTTTTTACGGTTTCTTTAATTCTTTTAACGAAGTGGAAATGACGACACACAATTCAGGAGTAGGAATCATGCTGGCTTGCCAGGAGAGTCTACTGAGGTGTCTCGAGTAGAAGTCTCTCGACCTTCGATATCATACAGTTTATGTTTGCGTACCAGACTGTTAAGAGAACCAGCGGGCAGTCTAGTTCCGCCTCCTAGATAAGACCGTGCATATTATAACATCTCAGGCTTAACTAGGGGAGTTGAAGATCTCCCTGTACGACCTCAGACAAAACAAAGAGGTACTGTAGCCAGATGTTCTGTTGTGAAAACAAAGAATTGCGTGTGTGGGAAATGTTAGTGTGTGAAAAGATTATAGCTCCACCAACACGTGAATGCAGCATGAACATTACGTTGTGTGTGCTAATTATGCAAACGACAGTGCAAATGACATCTTCCCACCTGCTTTACAGGTTGGTGCCAGATAAACTGCCCATCCTTGTTGTTCGTTTTTGTTGATGTTTGTTTGGTCGCCTATTCCCATGAATTGTGAATTTAAATGGTTCAACTTTACTCTTTACGTATCAGGCAGATAACGGGGTAAACTACTGTTCGCAAATTGAAGTTGCAGATTAGCTGCTGTCTTTGAGTTTACTGGCTATGAATACAATGACAATTAAATGCCATTTGAGTGACAGGCTCTCACTCAAGAGCTTTGTCTAATATTATGTTAATATTATATGTGGTACGGTGGTATGAAAAAGTATCTGAACTTTTTGGTATTTCTCGCATTTCTGCATAAAATCACCATTAAATGTAATCTGATTTTTGTCAAAATCACAGAGATGTGAAAACAGTGTCTGCTTTAACTAAAACCATCCAAACATTTATAGGTTTTCATACTTTAATGCGGTAACCATGCAAACAATGACAGAAGGGCAAAAAATAAGTAAGTGAACCATCTGCCTAAGGTGACTTAAAGAGCAATTGAAACCAATTTTTACCTAACAATTTTAAGTCAGGTGTGTGCCCAATCACCGAGGAGTGGTTTAAAGCTGCACTGCCCACTATAAAACACACGCTTGGTAAGAAATGCCTTGATGAGAAGCATTGTCTGATGTGCATCATAGCTCGGTCAAAAGGGCTGTCTGAAGACCTGTGATCAAGGATAGTTGATTTGTATAGAGAGGGAAAGGATACAAAACCATCTCTAAAAGTCTGGATGTTCATCAATCGACAGTCAGAGAAGTTATCTACAAATGGAGAGTTTGGCACTGTTGCTTCTCTCCCAAGGAGTGGCCATCCACCAACGATGACGCCAAGAGTTCAGCACAGAATACTCAGAGAGGTTAAAAAGAACCCTACAGTGTTTGCTAAAGACTTACAGAAATCACTGGCACAGTCCAATATCTCTGGGCCCACATCAACTATATGTAAAACAATGGCCAAGAATGGTGTTCATGGGAGCACTCCACGGAGGATGCCACTGCTGTCTAAAAAAAACATTGTTGGTCGTTTAATGTTCGCAAAAAGACACTCCACAGAACGTTTGCCTAAATATTTTGTGGAGTGATGAAACCAAAGTTGAATTGTTAGGGAGTAACACACAACGTCATGTGGAGGAAAAATTAAACAGCTCACGAATATCAACACCTCATCCCCACCGTGAAGCATGATGGGAAAGAGCATCATGATTTGTGGCTGTTTTGCTGCCTCAGGGCCTGGACAACTTGGAATCATTAATGGAAGAATGAATTCAAAGGTTTATCAGGATGTTTTGCAGGAAAACCTGAGGCTATCTGTCAGATAGTTGAAGCTAAAAAGAGGATGGATGCTGCAACAAGACAATGATCCAAAACACAGAAGTAAATCAACTTCAGAATGGTTTCAGAAGAACAAAATACACGTTCTGGAGTGGTCAAGTCAAAGTCCAGACTAGAACCCCATTGAGATGCTTGGCATGACCTAAAGACAGCGATTCATGCCACACATCCCAGGAATTTGACTAAACTACAGCAGTTTTGTAGAGAAGAATGGGCCAAGATCGATGTGCCAGACTGATCTGCAGCCACAGGAAGCGTCTGGTTGCTGCCTTAGTTATTGCTGCCAAAGGAGGGGGGCACAAAATATTAAATGTGGAAGGATTTTTCCCTTTCTGTCATTGTTTGCATACTATCCTCAGTAAAATATGAAAATCTGTAAATGTTGGGTGGTTTTATTTATAGCAGTTTTTTCATCTGTGTGATTTTGATAACGATCAGATCACATTTGATGGTGATTTTATTCAGAAATGTGACAAATTCCAAAAGGTTGATACTTTCTCATACCACTGCATTTAAACTGTTTCAATGATGATGCTATTTACTGCTATTTGTATATACGACCAAAATGAATAGCATCAACCCATATGATGAATTATTGCCTATCTTTGGGATATGACCTCAAACAATTTTGTACGTGTGTGCATCATAATTGTCAGCTGTTGTACAAGCATTTTATATGTTACTGCAGTCCCTGTAATCTGGAACAAGATGTATTATTTTCTATTTTTATTTTACTCAAACAGCATTACTCTTGGAAATGGATATTAGAAAGTTATTTGCTTGCAGCAAGGAGGAATGAGAGAGGTAAGCTAGGTAACCCACCTGGGCAACATGAACCACTTTTAGGTCAAAACTACCATTTGAAATGAATTGCATAAGTTACAGTGATATATCCCGTTTCTTTCCAGAAAGGGTAGAGCAGCAGAGTGTAGAAAGAGGTGAAGGAGAGAATGAAGTTGATGAGCGTCCGCAGAGGTGAATTGACCATCAACTAGGGATTTCCCAATTTTGATTTTGAATACTGATGTCTGGGAAACAAACAAAAAAAGTCACTTTATTTTTTTAAATACAGAAACTTATTTTGGTCAAGTGACTTTGGTCAAAAGGTAGGGTGAGAATAAATTAAATTATCCATAGTCCTTAAAGCGCTATTTCTGTCTTTTTGTGCAAACATTTTTTTTTGCACGTTTGCCATTGCCCGCCGTGCCCCAGTATTGTACTAGGTCTAGTGACGCCTTTGCCGAAGAGTGCGCGTGCCCTCTTCTTTCAAACTTGGAACATCCAGAAAACAATAAATCAGCAATTAATTAATTAATGTAATTAAACAGCCCTGAGACAAAATATGAATGAAAAAATGGGCTCTGAGGATCTATGCAAATACATCCTTGAAATATACCTACCAAATTCCATTCTGATCATTCCACAAATAGGTCATTTTAGTTAGTGTCCTCACCAAGAGGAAAAACTAGAAAAAAGCAAGTAAGTTTTTTTAGACCTCCCTCTGGGCGGTCAAAAAATGTATTTTAAAAAATAATGCATTCTAATTTTCTTCTGGTGCAGTCTCCCTCTCGCCCTGGGCTTGTGATAGGCTCCAATTGAATACACGAAATGTGATAATTGTTGGCATATTTATCTTTCAATGACGTTCATTTTCATCGTCCCTTAGTTGATTTGCTAAAAAATGAAATACTATCAGTAATGTTTGTCCATCATTTTTATCCACAGGTTTGCCACAGACTACACTCGGTCAGGTTCTTCTCTGTCCACAGACTACGGCAGTTGGCAAATCGTCTCTGGTTGTGGTAGCATCCACGATCATCCTTCTTTCCAGCCACCTTTGACTTCGGCCTCATCCACCTCATCTGCTGTGGACGCTCCCTACGACTCCCTCCTGTCCTTCAGCTTGCAGGAAGAAGGACCCAACGGAAGGATGTGAGTAAAGCTTCCATCTCACGTTTTTTTTTAGTGAGTGTCAAAACAGTGATCCCTCGCAGCTTTGCGGTTGACCTGTTACGGATTCAGTGGGTTTTAAAAAAATATTCATCAAAAAATAAAATTAAAAAAATATGCGTCAGATCATTTTGAGGCACCAGCGAGAATGTTTCGCAAGGACTTAACTCATGGGCTTTGTACATAACCAAGGGCACTCCTACAAGGCGCTTGATTGGTTCCTGGCATGAGATTGACATATGAGAGCACCATTGCAGCCTCTCCAATTATGATCAACCGACGAGACCACCAGTAAGAGTGGCTTCATCCCGCGAGCTGATTGGCTGTGTAACATCGCAGCCACCCCTATGCTGATTTACAAACAATAGAACAAATGAGAGCTGATTTATCTCATGAGCTGATTGGCTGTACACATCGCAGCCCTACCCTACCTTGTTTTATCTCCAGTTTCAACATGAGGACCACCCGGGGCATTTTCAGCAGTACTTTGCACTGTTTTTATCCACTTTTAGAGCACCCAAAGCCCGCTACAAACGTCCACAACCTCCAAAAGAATTTTATTTTTTTCAAGGAAGTTGACTTTTGAACACCCAGACAAGTATCAATAAATAGCTCAAATAAGAGAAAAGAATCAAACTCAGCCAAGGATTGCTTGCTTCGAAGGCTTTATAGATAAACAAGATATATATCAAGGGTACAAATGGTGTGATCCAGTCAAGTGCTGTGATCACGCAGAAGTACACGGTGATAATACAAGTCAAGCCTCTATATACTGAAGAAAGGGCGTTGCTTACTATGAAACGATATCTTCTACGAAACAACATAAGTGAAAGTTAATACTGCCCAACTCTGGTGATTTTCCACAGAAAAACTGAGCCTGACCTTGGAAACTAGCTCTAGTGTTTCCAAGAGGGAGTCAAATCACATGAGGCAGTCTACAGAAACCCATTGTATTATGTTCAAATAAATATATGTGCAGCACAATAACATGGATGGATACAGTCTCACAAATGAATATAGTTTCACAGCAGTTATGTGTTTTATAAGCATGAGTAAAATATTCTTTCACACCTTTTTTACCATTTTTTTTAACCCAAAAATGGAGCACTCTATCACCGCTACCCATCTATCACCTCCGAGGGGATATTCAGCAATACTTTTCTCTAGGAATGTTCCGAACACATATTTTGCGCCCGAGTCGGAGTCTCCTGATTTTGAGAATCTGCTGATACTGAGTCCCGATCCGATACTGAAAAGTTTTTTGTTTTCTTTTTTGACAAAAGTTTTAAGCATGTTACTGTACCACCGTGCCGTCTTCATAATGTGAAATATTTTTTAAAAAGAATAATGTAGAAAATTACTTGTCTATATTAAATGCTTTATTGAGTGAGTCCACTCAAATTGGCTCACGCTGCTGATTGACGTATTCGACACCTTTGAAGGTAACCAAGCTTCTCTGGCAAGACCAAAGCTTCAACAACTGTCAATCATTGTTTACTTTAACAAGCAAACTCCAGTGCACTGCTGACCAAGAAAAGCAGCAGGGGGGGAGAGTGAGAGCCTGTCTGAGCATGAAGCAATAAAACAAAAATACAGTGGTACCTCTACTTACAAAATTAATTGATTCTGGAAGTAGTTTTTTAACTTGAAAATTCTGTAAGTAGAGACACGTTTTCCATGTAAATTCTCTAATCCGTTCCATTCCACCAAAATTCAGACATTAATTTTTATATAATGCATCAAAACATGTAACAAATACAAGTTGCAATGTTTATTGTAGTTTATTGCACAATAAACATAAAATCAGAGTTGTGCATAATGCAAAAAACCAAGAATAGAGTAACGAATAAAAATTAATACACTCATGTAAAGCTGTCAGAACACGAGTGGCAAATGATGAGGGCGCTGGGATACACACATACACATACAGTAGAGGTCCCACTTAGCCAATTAGATTCCAGGAATGTTAGGCAAAAGCCAATGGCAGAGCAGCTATAAGTATGTTACGTTCTGTAAACTCTGCGAGTACCAGCCAAACTGTATTTTTGCCTTTCGTATCCTGAGATTTCTTTCGTAACAAGAGGCAATATTTTCCTGTTGAGGCGTGTCTTAACCTGAAAATTCTGTATGTAGAGACGTTTGTAAATAGAGGTACCACTGTATATTTTTAAAATTAAAAACCTGATCCTTTTCGGCCCGATTTCCGATCACGCGATTGGATTGGGACACAACTACTAACAATTTTGTACACGAGTGACTTTTACCAGATCCTATCTAGTTGGATTGATGCAGGAGGGTTGCGTCTCGCAACAAATAATAAACACTGTGTTTGTTTCGGTTGGGACGCGTTTAACCGCTTCTGGGAACGGGTCTGAATCGCAGCCCCTCCATCGCGGCTGACGGAGCGTACCAACTCTCTCAATAACAAAATTTTATTTTGACTTCACATTGACCTATAAAAGAATTGTAAATATCTCAAAAACGATAGCAGCACAAATTAAACCTTTTACGGCACAAACAATTGAGATCATTTTCATATAAATTTACATCTGATGGGGGGGGCAATTTCTCAGAGGTGCTATTAAATCCTACTTTGCGGTTTTTCGCGGGGGGAAAAACGAGGGATCACTACAACTAAAATGACTTCATTTCATGACGATGCGCAGATCTGATGTCAACGTCGTGCACGCGTGCCAACAGGTCAAAAATTTCTCTCTCCCTCTTCCTTCTCTAGGTGTCCCTACCCCTCACAACGTCAAGCCCGTCTAGAAGCCGTGCGGGAAATCTTCCTGGCAGCCTACAGTTCTACTGTTGGTCTGAAGTCTGTAGCATCCAGTCCCTCCGGCGCCATCACAGGCCTGCTTGAGCAGTTCGCCCGAGGCGTAGGCCTAAGAAGTACCAACGCCCTTGTCTAAAGCCCTTTTAATGTGATTGCTGAGACCTGTGCTTCATTAAATCCATTGATTTATGGACTATGATAAAGTGCCAAACATCCCCTTACGGTGGGGTTTTCTACTCTTTGTGAATCTGCTTGTTTATTTTTCCAAACTTTACATATAAATTTGGTTAATTTCTTTTAGCGTTTTTTTCTTGCACCACATCAAAAAGTAGTGAGGGTAGGGTTTGGAGCATGCTATACATTCAGTCAAAGGTTCTGTCACTTCACATGAATGAGACACTTAAGGGGGCACTACACCAAGAACATAGAGATCTTTCTAGAGATCTCACAAATACAATGTTATACATTGCAATGTATTATATAATGTTTGTGGTTACGTTTCCGCATTTTTTTTTCCAAACACAAATTTTGCTATAAATTCTCAGATTTGGCACAGTCATGAAGAAACATATGCTTACAATCTCAGTATTTTGAAATGATGGGCTTTAGTTTTCAATTTATTGACAGATGAATGCTACTGTACATTACCCAGTTGCCTTGGCAATGGGAAATAAAATTTTTCAAAAAAAAGTTTGGATTTTTTGTTGTTGCTGTATTTATCTACCTATATTGACAAAAAAGACTATTGTTTATAGCAGGACTAAGCATTTTTGCAGTAACGAGTTACCTGTATGAACCTGGTTACCTTGGTAACCACACACAATATTATACATTACAGTGTGTACCAAGGCTAAATGTCTGATTGGCAGAGGTGGGTAGAGTAGCCAAAAAATTTTACTCGCTACTCTCGTTACTTCAAAACAATTAGGGCTGTCAAACGGTTAAAATTTTTAATCGAGTTAATTACAGCTTAAAAATTAATCGCAATTCAAACCCTCTATAAAATATGCCATATTTTTCTGTAAATTATTGTTGGAACGGAAAGATAAGACACAAGACTGATATATACATTCAACATACGGTACATAAGTACTGTATTTGTTTATTATAAAAATAAATCAAGATGGCATTAACATTAACATTCAGTTAAAGCGATCCATGGATAGAAAGACTTGTAGTTCTTAAAAGATAAATGTTAGTACAAGTTATAGAAATTTTATATTAAAATCCCTCTTAATGTTTTCGTTTTAATAAAATTTGTAAAATTTTCAATCAAAAATAAACTAGTAGCTCGCCATTGTTGATGTCAGTAATTACACAAAGCTCGTTCATAGTGCTAAAACCCTTAGTCGCAACCAAGCGCCAGCAGAGGGCGACAAAACACAAGTAACAAGTACACATTACTGTTCTGTCATTTTAATCTGTTTGAGTGGGGCATGTGCGTTAATTGCGTCAAATATTTTAACGTGATTTTAAAAATTAATAAACGCCCGTTAACGCGATAATTTTGACAGCCCTAAAAATAATATTACTCAAGTAAAAGTGGTCATCCCAAAAATGTACTCAAGTAATGTGTAACATTGGGTCTAACTGTTTACAATGTTTGATTTTTTTAAATATATATTTTATTTTCTCAGCATAAAGTTATCTATATAAAATGGTTTTCCATGGTCAATCGGTGCCAAATAAAAACTAGGAGAGAGACTAAAATCTGCGTTTTCGAGTCATGTTGACAGCAGCGCTTGATGTCAAATACTTCATTTTATACGGTGCTTTAAAGACTACATGTGATTGAACAGGCCAGCGTGATCATCATTTTTCAAACAAACAAAACAAAAAACATAGTAGCCTTTGCTATGTTTGGAAGCCATTTAATGTTGTGAATCAACCGTTAAAGTTGTTAAAATTGCTCCTGTTTTTGCATTAGTTCCCTTCTGTCTACTTTCGACATGTGAAAGTTTTCAAACTGTTTGACCATTTAAAGATAGATTCAAGTCAGGATTTTGCCGATTTAGGAGTATTTTAGATAAAAAATTACTTAGGTTCACTAGGAAGGTTCACTACAACATAACCTTTCTGAGAAGTCAGTATACTGATTTAAGATGGCAGCTGTTTATTAACGCCACCGAGTCTATCATTTCGCATCTAGTTCTATATGCATGTGATATCTAGTGTAGCATCAAGTGGGCGTAGATTGTAGGCTGTCGGCTACAGTCAGGAAATATTGGAGCCACCTAGCCTAGCATCACGTTTGCAACAGCGTCACAACACTTGTCACTCCTTCCCACTCCCGCTCTTCTCTCTCTGTGTCTCTGACTTTTCTCGCGTCATTCAACCAACGTAGTAACGCATAGTAACGCACATTGTCTCGTTGCCAAAACGGTGACTAAATCGGAACGGAGGGGGGAAAAAAATGTAATGCAGGAAAAATGTACAGATTTTGAACGTACGGCGTACACATTTAAAAATCAGTGCTCACTTGTACAAACTACGCCGAAACCGTTACTATCCACCTCTGCTGATGGGTAATGTGAGCCCATTAATGGGGATGGGCCTCAGCACTTGTTGGCCATTTTGCATCTGGCCATTCACAAAAAAGCATTTAAGTCAATGGAGTATGCACTTTCAAATAGCTTAAAATTCAAAACACTTGTATGTCAGAAATGTCAAAATGCAGTCCTTTTACTGCATACTTAAGAATAAATAGAGCCCACCAGAGACCTCCTCTGAAGCAAGACGGACTTTGGTCTCGCTTTTAATTGTTTCGATGTTTGAGGACACCAAAACCTCCAAGTCTATTTAACGTTTTTGTTTTTTTTTTGCCAGTATTGATGTTTTGAAATGTGCCGAGACCCTATAAAAGCATTTCAAAATGATATTAGATAGGAAATTGGATAATATCAACATCAGTTTACGTTATCGGTTTTGGGCTAATATGCACGTTGTAAAAGTGAACGTAGAAGCCATTTCCCTTTGGACAAGGGCTGGTCACAGTGTTGCACAACAGTTATTCTTACTGACCATGAGATGTCTCTAAATTAGATGCTTGGCATTTGTTATGTGAGCAGACCATTTGCATTCATGATGCAAACATTAAATGAACAATAAATGATTGAAAAATAATGAAAATGTTAAGTCCGACCACATATATCAATATTAGTTTGATATTGGAATCGGATTTCTGGAGTCGGACAATATCAGGATACCGATTAAAAAGTAATTATTAACTCTAGTCCACCACAGTCACAGGTTATAAGATACTAGTCAGGTACATGGAGAGACACAAGCAAGTGGCTGGAATAGTGAACAGAAACATCTATGTGGACATGATTGAATAGAAATACCCAAAACCAAATAGGCCACAACAGAGAGTATGTAACTAAAAAAAAAAAAAACATAGTCTGTGTCAGTTTCAGAAACAAAAAAACAAAATACTTTTTCTTTCCTTCTCAACAGGGCAGCGTGGCAGCAATTGCTGAGTTTCTGCATGAACTTTCTCGGGATTCACTGACGAAAATGTTAGACTTAGCAGAACACGTTGACGCAGGAAATTCGAACACTCAGCACCTGGCTTACAAAACGCAGCAGTTGTTCGCTACAGAGCGCTCATGCAGAACCTTGGTAATCACTGCCATGTTGGGAAGGAAGGAGCAACAGACCCCACTCACATGACGTCACAACCACGCCTCCGCGCCATATTGTCCGTCAGCTCGTCGTGTTTACGCATTACCGCTTCGTAAATTCCTCCTATTTTGGCGTGCTTTTCTGCTCGTTAACATTAATAATCAAAATGGTGAAGGCGTGTGTGGCGGTTGGTTGCAGTAACAGAGAAGATAGACGGAGAGACTTCAAGTTCTACCGTATTCCGAGAGACCCGGAGAGGAGAGCGAGATGGACTGCTGCAATTCGACGAGAAAACTGGGCACCAAACGATCACCACAGACTATGTAGTAGTCATTTTATACCTAGTAGGATGCATTTAATATATATTTAGAGGGTTTTGGGCTGACAACCACAATTAAGATCATTGCGAGGCTAATCGCCGACAACATACAGTTTCAAATTCAAGAAGTTTATTTCTTCCGCCATCATTATTTTTTGAATAACATTTAGCTGGTACCAAGTGAAAGAAGCTGGCTAAACAGGTGTGTCCAAACTTTTTGCAAAGGGGGGCAGATTTGGTGTGGTAAAAATGTGGGGGGCTACCTTGGCTGATTTACGTAGAACAATATATTTAAACAATCTTTATCAAGCCCTTCTGTGTGTCACATTTGTTTTATTATCATTTTTTAAAATTCATAATTTCAACAATCTCGCCTTTGTGGTGTTCTCTTTCGACACTCGGGCTCTTGCGAAATACTGCTGCTGTGAAATTAAACTAGCTTCAAGTTGCTATAATTTCTCATGCGTATCTTCCCTGTAATGTTGTCGTACATGTCAGCGTGTCTTGTTTGGTAATATCGCGTCACATCGAACTCTTTGAAAACAGCGATTGTCTCTTTGCAAATGAGGCAGACACAGTTGTTGCGGAGTTTATTGAAGAAATAGTCCAATATCCACCTATCCTTGAAACGTCGGCCATCGCAGTCAACTTTTTTTTATTGATTGTCGCTATTTTGGAAAATTGGAAGTAAAGGGTCACACGGGGTAATGTTGCTTAGAGTGCTGCTCTTAAAGTTTTTCAAAGTTTCGCGAGAATAGGCTGAGATTCTGTGGACAACATAGTTGTAGATATCAGGGTAGCAAATGTCAGGCAGAGACGGCGAAGACAGCGGGTCGAAAAATATCGATTTAGGCATCAAATATGGATCTGGCGAATGGATAGACTGAAGCTTTTCCACATAACTCCTTTTATGCAACGCATCCAATGAGTTTACAGCGTCTAAAAGCACCGAGGCTTCCAAGAATTGCACTATAAATTGCACGACAAATTGAAACCATTGAGAATACGGATAAACAATGACGGACAATATGGTGGCCGGATACAGTGACACGTCATTGTGTGACGTTGGTGAGTGGGGTCTATAGCTTGACTCCAGAGCCATGTACCATAATCCGCTAAACTCAAACGCCGCCTAGTTCACGCCCACCCACCGAGTTTGATGAGTCAATGACAGATAAAATTATTTCATGGGGCCACAAGGGGAACATGAGTGCAAGAATTAAATGAATAAAAAGTGAAATAAATAAATGTTGAGATTATTTGAATGGTGAAATAAATAACTAAAAATCGAAATTAATAAATAAATGTTGAAATAAATACATAAGAAATGAAATAAATGTTGAAATTATTAAATAATAATAGAAATAAATTTTTAAAAAAGGAAAAATAAATCGAAATAAGTAAAAATTGAATTAAATAAATAAATAGTGAATTAGATAAACATATATTTTGAATACATACATGTTGAAACAAATAAATAAAAATGAAAATAACGTTGAAATAATTAAATTAAAAAAATAAAAATTTACATAAATGAATAGAAATTGAAATAAAGAAATAAAAAGTAAAATAAATCCAAATAAATAAAAATTGAAATCAATATCAAAATAAATAAATATTTATTGAAATACAAGAATTCAAAGACACATTTAGTAATTTATTTAATAGTGTATTTACTGTATTTAATTTTTACATTCCTGGTCCTCCATACCTACCTATTGGTAACATCATGTTCTCTGTCTTTTAACCTTATATATTCAAAATCCAGATCTAAAGATGATCTAACATATAATGCAAATAAACCATTATATCACAAAAAAAAAAAAAACATGGCCTGCCATTATTTAAACATTCTGCAAGCTTAGTCATATTGAAAACATAAACTGGAAAGACAAGCCCCTACATGGATTGTACCACTGGCAGGGATTAATTTGAGCAAGATCCGGCTTTCGTGCATAGAAAATAATATAAGAACGTTGGGGGAAAAGAAGGAGAGGAGTCGTTGATGGCTTTCTCCACTTTATTGTGGCAACAATAAAAAAAACAATAAACAAAATAACGGCGGACTGCCGCCACCTTTGACCGCAAACTTTTGCTTCTCACCCCCCCCCCCCTCACTTCCTACTACCTCACAGCTCTCCAGTCCCAGCGTCTCTTAAGGGACCATGCATAGTTACGGACATTACAGTACAAAATAATATGACGATATGCATCAAGAACAAATTCCAAGAATTGCATGTTATTTATAAAAGTCGAATGTCATTTGAAACAGTTGGAGATTTGATGATCCACTGAAAAGCTGGACGAACAAATCACACCCGACCATTAAAAAAAATAATAATTGAAATTTGCGACATCTGGGGAGCAAGCAGCCAGGATCAAACGGTATTTCAACATACCAAAAACACAGTTGCATTTACTGTTTTGTTTTTATTTTTTTTAACGAATAAAGATGGTTCAAAACTAGTCAGAAAAGCACAAAGAAAAGAAAGAAAAAAAGAAAAGTCCCACAGCATGGGAAGTGGTCATTTAGTTTGTTTTCAGCACCATTTTCTGCGTATGTTCCGGGACCTGTGCCCGTGTCGTCATGCCTGCGCTGTCATATGTACTTTGCATTCCGGCACCTTATGGTTTACAAATGAAGCACTGACCACCGGTGAAGAATTGAAGAAGTGGCTGACATAATGAAATCCTACCAGTAGCTGGAATATGCTGGACTGACAGACAGCAATGATGTTCCAGTCATGGCTGCACAAGAACAGGCCCTAAGTACAATGACTGTAAAGGCTAAGACCAATCTGCCAGAGCAGAACAAACTGGAGGTGCAGGATGTGCAAAGATGTGCCGGAGAAAATTCATAGCAGGTTGTAAAATGCTAGCAGGATTATACAATTTCAAATTTAGCAGGACAGATTTAATTCTAGTATATTTTGTATTATAAAATACATTGCTGATGATTGTTTTTCAATTTGAGCAAAATTATTATAATATTATAACTACTATATAACTAATTTAAAAAATAAAAATGAAAGGGTGACGGCTCTACTAATGAGGGGTCCCTTGTTATTTTTTCAGGGAGTTAGCAACTCTAGGCACAACCAGGTTGCTGGGATTGTATACAGGAACATCTATAACCAGTATTTAGATAAATATATAGGAGTGCCCAGATCGGAATAGCCAACGCCATGTGACGTGATTGAGAATAACAAGGCAAAGGTTGCGTGGGACTTCAGCTTCCAGACTGACAAACAGCTCCAGGCTAACCAACTTAACATCGTGGTGGTGGACAACGAGTAGAAGAGAGTGACGATGATAGATGCGGCAATACCAGATGACGCCAACATCAGGAAGAAGGAACACGAGAAGGTGGAGAAGTACCAAGAGCTGAAGGGCAGTTGGAGTGGGTGTGGAACATCTGAAGCCTCAGTCCAGAAGAGTGCAGTCCTAGGAACAGCTAAGATACTGTGCATAACTCTCAAACTCCCAGGCCTCTGGAAGAGGACCCGGGCTTCAGGATGACACAGATACCACCCCATGAGGGGTGAGAGGGATGCTTATTTTGTTTTTGTATATATAGGTAGTCACTGGGTTACAACGTACCTGACTTACGTGAGCAGTTAGTACTTCACACACAAGTAAGAGTGCATGTACACACAAAGAATGAATTTGCGCACACGACGAAGAGCGCGTTTGCTCCCACGAAGAAGTCATGCAGCCGAGTGAGAGATAAAGGGCAAAGATGACAGCAGCAAGTCTGTGCACACATTTGTTGCTTGTGAAGCATTCAGAAAGGCAACACCTGTATATAAAACCTTTTGTACTGCTTAGTGTAAGTTTTCAATTGTGGTCGAATACTTGGGGCGAGTTTATGTGATCGTTTTTGATGATGTGCGTACTCAGGTTGCCAACAGTCGATTGGTACCACAGTACCAATCTGAACTTCCTAAATTCCGGGTAGTCCCGCCCTGTTGGCAACCCTAGTGCGGACACTAACTGATACATGCAGGTATTTATAACACAAATTTGAATTTTTTTTATTCAAGATTAATCTGATTTCATTTGTTTCATCCTACAAGTGTTGATGTTGTGAGCAGCTAAATAAAGTCAGCAGCAACACGTACATCTGACATCGTTATTTCAGTTGAGCTCGCTGTCTAGCTAGGACCTAGCTCCAACATCTTGGAAAGTACAGTACAACAACATAGAATACACATTTTTGAATAGTTATTTTGAGATTTAAGGGGTATTTAGGGGTACTTAAAGGGTAAATTCCAATTTATGCGGAAATTTGGGTGACGTCGCCAGCGTAGGAACGGAACTCATTCGTAACCCGGGGACTACCTGTATACATACTGAATAAAAATACAGTTTTAAAAACTTTTTTCATCACATGATTATTGTACAGGTGTTTTGACTGGCCACAATAATAGACTGCTCTGAAACATGCAGTTTTGTTTTATTTGGGGGTGGGGTTTGGGACTTAGGAAACCAGTCAGTGTGACCGCCATTTCCACATAGAGTTGATCAGGTTGTCAATTGTTGCCTGTGGTAGGTTGATCCACTCCTCTTCAATGGCTCAGTGACGTTGCTGGATATTGGCAAGAACTGGAATACGCTGTCGTATATGTCAATTCAGAGCATTCCAAATGTGCTCCAAGAAAACGGTAGGCTCCCTCGTTTGAGTATGGGCACGCAGATACACTGTTATAACAACAATGCAGTAAAGCAGGCTAGAAACATCATTTACTTGCTAAATACCAAACATAAAATTAGCTGTGTAGTGTGTTTGGCCTGTTGTAATGTCATCAAGCAGGCTTACTCATATTGTTGTTTTTTATATTTACCAGCAACAACTATGCCTCGAAAGGAAAGAATAAGACAACTAAAGTGTTTTGTTGACCGTTGCCGGATTGGAATACGTTGCTATTTATTTAAATACATAAATAAATATATTATTACATAATACATCTGCAATGTTTTCCCTTTCTTTTATTAATTCACATTGTTCTTATGAGCAGTGTTGTTAATAACAACGTTAGAGTATAACGCCGTTTCTAACGCCGTTATTTTTTCAATAGTGAGTAATCTAATGACTTTCTTTTCCCATCTTTGTAACGCCGATACCAAGAATGGGAAGGGGTGCGTTACTGCGTTTGGTTGAATGAAACGCGAGTTGCCTGATTTTGTCACAGCTGCCTGGATAGAGCTGAGTGGAATGAGGGGAGGAGGGAAAGGGGTGGTGACGCTGTGGTAAACGAGATGATGACTCGGAGCGTGAGCATTGCATTCATGTTCTCTTTAGCCTTAACATTTAGAGTCATCTTAAACTCTCCGGCAACTTTTTCTTTTGTTTACATACAGTTCGTGGCATTCAGGTGGGTTCAATTAATTGAAAAATAATGCGTTTTCCTGGTGAGTGTGCGTTATCATCACCAAGTTGGAGTTGTCCCTGTAGATGCTACAATATATTAATATTTTTTTATTACTAAAAATTGTCATTTGCCCTAAACATTTATTGGATGACGCATCTAGGAACCTTGTGTGATTCTTTTTAATCAAAACAATTAGAGCTAAGACAGGAGAGGCAGGAGATTCGGAGCCTCACCTGCATATTGAAAAATATATGCATATATGGCGAAAAACACTCTTGCACCTCTCTTTAAAATAAACTGCTGTATTTTAAGCCAAAATAATTGTTGTGTTTGATAGAACAATATGTCTATATGCTGCCATAGCAGTTTCATGGCGCATTAAGCCCCCCGAACTATTTTCAATTTGTTCGTTTTACCCTGGGGACACCTGTTTATAGACACCACGCAACCCAGCCATAAAAAGAAGGTAAGTAATTATATTTATTATTCGAATTCTCTATCATTTTTAGCTTAGAATCATCAATTGATGTCTAATATTTAGTTAAAAAAAAAAAAAAAACTTTATAAAATTATTCACTCGCATATAACTTTTAAGCAAATTATGTCACAATGAAAAAATAGTGGATATGATAGGATATGTACTTCATAACTATCGCTTAATTGTATTTTTGGTTACCATCGCATTTTGCCCGATATTTGAGATGATAAATAATCCATCCAAAGAAAAATTGAAAAAAAAAAAAAAGTTGAAAAGGGTAAATATTTGAAAAAAAAATCTCGACCACTCCTTGATGTCTGCGATTTCTGCATTGTGACCCTTGTTATGTTACCTTGTTTCACCCATAAAATCCCCCAAAAGTCCAGCAGTGGCAATTTTCAGCTGTGTCTTAACACTTGGTGAGACATGCTACACGGAGTTTTTGGATCGAAACAAGGTAAGTACGCGATAATATCTCGTAAAATCATGTTGTCTTTAATTATGCTCACTCATACTCTCACCTCGAGTAGAGTTTAGGGGTTTCATTTTTTTTTAAAAATGCGTTCTGTTCAAAATTTTTCTTCCCCCAGAAAATTGACATTTTAAGGGGCACGGTTCAGTACAACAGGAAAAACAAAAAGGCTATTATTCTTACAGCATTTGAAAGTTGAAGTTTGTATAAAGTTACACTCTTACAGTATATAGGTGAAATTTAAAAGAAATGTAAAAAAGTTTGACCTATGTTTTCTTTTATTTTTGGAATGGAAAAATCAGTTCATTTCAATCAGTTAAAATAAACATATTTAATGTGAGAGATGTTATAGTAAATATAATGTAATAGCGTGGAGAACATGAAAAGTAACGTCAGTTATGATGCTGAGTAATTACTCTTACAATGAGGTAACTGCCCAAATAGCAGACCGATGTTGAAAAGATGTTGGATCAACATTCTGCTGTTGAGCTTATATCATTAAATCAACGTCACTTTTGCACTCTCAATTAATGTTGTTTCAACGTTGAAATCCGTACAAAACCTAAAAGTCATTTCGATTATAAGTAATATTGGAACAACGCTGAATAAATGTAATGTTATCGACCAAAACGCCCGCTCATCCATAATTCAATGACTTTTCAATCATATTTCCCGGTCAATCATAAATGAACTATTGGTCAACATTAGTTCATCAACTATAAAACAATGTTAACCCAACCATTACTGGTGTCAACAATAATCGATGCGGCGATGCATCCCGATGCGGGGCATGGGCGATTCGATTCGATGCGGGCAACAAACCGAATCGATTCAGCGCATTTAAAAATATATAAGACTAATAGCTTATATCTTGAGCCCGAACCCGACCCAACCCGACTCAAATTTCGGGCCCAAAATGTCAATGATTTACGTTCTGGTCGGGTCAGGCCGGACTTTTTTTTTTTTTTTTTAATAAATACATATATTGGTATACCAAATGATGTATGGATATTAAACTAAGGAATATTAGTTATAAAAATAAATAAATTGGATAAAACAGAAAGAAGGCGCTTTGGTAATCCCAAACATGAGCAGCAGCAGAGCCAGTGCATTGTTTGCGCACATGAACGCCGTGGCCCCGCCCTCCTTTTAATCTTCCCCTCGCGCTTTAGCCTCTCCACGAGTCTGCAACTGCATCCTCGTATTTCCTTTTCGAATTTCGATATAGAGCAGCAAGAGGTGAAAAGCAAACTAAAGACGGGGGAATTGAAAAGGCAAGAATCCACGAGTGGTGTGTGGAAAGGATTTAAATCGATAGTGGAAGATGCTACAGAAAACCGTGTCGGCCTTGCCGAATGCAACAAATGTGGCGCTTTGCTTAGGAGAGCAGAAAAACTGGCACCTTGACGCTGAGCAGGCATTTTAAAAACTGTACTGGCCTAAAAGATGATATTAGTCAAACATTGTTATTATCATTTGTTTCGAGGGCTGCACCTCTTCGTGCTAAGCAGGACATCGTAGTGTTCCTTTAAATGTTATTATTTATTTTGTTTCAGTGCTCCTTAAGGCAGGTTGTTCTTTTGTGTGTTCTAATGCGAGTCATTAAAAGAAAGAATGTTGTTTAAAAGTATTTTAGTTTATGTTTGTATGCTGCTGTTCCTCTCATTGTCATAGAGGCGCGTAGTGAGCAAAATATCCCACACAGAAATATATTTAACAAACCTTTCCAGCGTTGTTTCGTTGTGTAAATGGACTTATAATGATCAGAAAAATAGGTAGACTATTTAAACATTAAGAAAACTTTTTTTAAGTGAAGCTTTTTTTTCTGCCAACTCGAAGAAATTAAAATAAATGTCTATTGCATTTTGCCGAGGAAATGACGCATGAACTATCCACCTGATAGAACAGACACAAAAATATAAAAGATATAAATGTTTATTGAATATGCATCTCACAGTCTTGTTTAACTGGGAGAATTTGTTACAAAAGACGGGCTTTAATCTGTTATCATTATGCACGTGGCATCGTCACAAAAAACGCAACCACGCATCGCATACCCGCATTTCCTCCTCAACCTGAGTCCTCACAAATAAAACGGGCTCGGGCCTACGAATAAAACGTACATTTTCGGGGGGTTCCGGGCGCGGGCCTACAAATAAAACGTAAAATTTCTGGGTTTTTTCGGGCTCGGGCATTCAAATAAAAATTGAAATTTCGGGTTTTTTCAGGCTCGGGCCTGCAAGGTAAGTTAATTGCTCGGGCCGGGTCGGGCTTTAATACGCGCGGGCCGGGCCGGGTCGGGTCGGGCTGGATTTTTTAGGCCCGAACTAGGCTCTAATATAAGCACGTTCAAAAATCTTCCCTGCGCAATTCCGGTGATGCAACAGATTTGGTTTCCCCATTTGTATTATTATTCTCATGTTTACCTGTACAGAAAGCTACTTTACATTAAAAGCAATGCAGTGGGGTGAGAAACCCAAATCCGCTTCCTCACCGGAGTAATGTCACAGACATGCGCACTTGCAATCGAGAGAGCAGAGAGATAGGACATAACATAACAATGGCTGAAGCGGAGAAAGAGGGAGTGCTACTGTGTGTAAAAAAAAGAGAAAGCCTTGGTCTCATTCAAAGCACAAATTAAATGCTGTGATTTTTAAAAATATATATATATCTGAAAGTATACTATTTTCATTTGACTTCAACCAGGAGTGACACAAGAGCCAATAAAAAGCTGTTTAATATCTGACCGCTTGTGTTGCCTCATGATTCACAAAAAATATGCTTTGCTTTAGAATTTGAATGCATCCCAGGCTTTAATGCATCGCGATGCATTGCCGAATCGAACCGAATCGAATCGTGACCCTCTGAATCGTAATCGAATCGAATCGTTAGGGCAGTGCCGATGCACACCTCTACCAACCATCACCTGACATTCCATAGAACAACGTTTATTCAATGTCGGTCTACTATCTGGGTGAGTTACTAACTAAGTTACTTTTTGGGAGAAGTCATTTGTACTCTAGGGCTGGGGTCGGCAACCTATGACACGCGTGTCAGCACTGGCACGCGAAGGGTTAACCAGTGACACGTGAGCGCATGGCAAAATAATTTAAAAAAAAATATATATATATATATTTTTTTTTTTTTAAACCTGAAATTGAGACATTTTTTGTTGAACGCCCTGTTATTTAGGGCTTTACAGGAGCGTCCCTGCCGACCCCTCTGCCTATAGCGTTATTTGCGAACAATTATGGATTTTGAGCACACTTCCAGCTCTTCAATTTCTCGATTCCTGCGCTCGTCGTTTTTTTTTTTTCCTCTGCGCGCTCAATACTGCGCGCTCAATTCAGCACCCGCTACTAACGTGTCACGAAGCCAATCAGTCAGAGAGCTGGTGGAAGTACACAGTGTTACCAATCTGCACTTTTTGGTACTGTTACTCCAAGCCCCAGCGTGGAGGCCGGCGGGCCAGTAAGCGAGTAGACAGCCGGCGAATCTCTGGCGTCCGCGCCGGGAGCCCCGTCGCTTTAACTTTGAATTGAGATCCCGATGTCACACCCTCGCCCCAGCGCGGAGGCCGGTCGCTTAAGATACGGGGCTGTACACCTCTGTCCCGGCGCATCGCAACACTCCGGTTGGACCCCGACTGCCAGCCGTCAGGTCAGGGCAGCGGGTGAAGCGATGCTTGCACTGTAGTATGGAGTGGACCGGCGATTAACGTGGCTCGTTGCCGTCGATTCGTCCGGTGCTTACTTCGGAGAGGTGGCAATGTGTATAAAAACACTGTGACGAGTTGGATGGCGTTTTACTGGAGACTTTTATTAAACAAAACAAAAACCAGCGGGGGACACAGCCTCTTCTCTCCTTTTCACGGCGCTCTCCGCTCTCTCTCGACACCTTCCTTCGCTCCCTCTCTTTTTCTCGCCTAGACGCCCAATTCTTCTTCTACGCTTAACTAGCAAGCCGATCATATTGTAGGGGACAGCGGCCCCTTGGGGATACCGGTAACAACTGGTTGCCTGGTTACTTCTGGTAGCTCTTTTTGTGCATTTTGCCTCGAGAGAGTTGTGTGTCGCACAACAAGTGTCAAACGCCACTACGAGACAAAACATGAAAATTCATAGAAAGCAGGGCCAAGGAACACATTAAAGTAGGTATCTTTTATATTTGTAATATAAAATCTAAAAGTGTGCATATAATTCACTGTTTAAGTTGCTGGTGAACAAGACAAAATGTAAGAGTCGGCTGTTCTGACTTTGAAGGCTCTCTGTACTGTGAGAGACCTGCACTGAGAATCACACCTGTTCCCCTTTGCGTGCTGGTGTATGTGTGTGTTTGTGTGTGTGATATGTTTGCATAAAATGGTGCAGCTGTACAGCTGTTATTACTGTTGCACTTATTTTCAGGTTTTGATATTTTCGAAAATATGCATTAGTTTTTAGTTAATTGATGAAGACGAATGGTAGTTATACAAATTAAATGTATGTCCATGTTTTTTTTATTTGGAGTAAAATTACAGCTCTGCTGAATATAAAAATTCGGATGCGCGTCATTAATCTTGGGGTGGCACACTGATTGACAAGAAAATTTGAGAGTGGCACTCCACACCAAAAAGGTTGCTGACCCCTGGTCTAGGGTGACCAAACGTACTCTTTTGCCCGGACAAGTCCTACTTTCACGTAGTGTCCTCGTGGTCCGGGCGTGTTTTATAAATTCATAAAAATGTCCGGTTTTTATGATTTTTCACGGGACCAATTTAAAGAGATCTCTCCGGCCGCTGGGTGGCAGCAGTTGACATGGCTCCTACTAGAATGGAGGGAAGTAGTAGTTCTTCTTGTTTTTGTTGGCAGTTTACCCCTATCATGAGGCATTACCGCCATCTACTGGGTTGACGATTTGGCCACAATGCCTGTTTTAAAAAAAAAAAAAAAAAAAAATATGATAAATACGTATATAATGGCAACTGTTGACTTCTGTCGGAGCTTTGACTGTAAAATCCCGTTTGGTGTCGCATTGGCGTGCTGCCGATGATTGTAAACTTTCATAGCAAAGTTTGAAATTTGCCTCAGTTAGCTATCAGTAAGCTAAACCGCGCTAGGCATTATGGGAAACGTAGTTTTGAGGGATAATGAAGATTCCACTAAACATGCTGGAAACATGCTGATTGAATAGTTTGTCAGTTTATTTCGGTTTTTGTTTGTGTGCAATCTAGAACATTGAATGAGAACATCAATTGAATGGGAATAACAATTTGTCAAGGACAATTGCCGTGATAGTGATTTATAACAGTGGGGATGGCGTGGCTAAGTGGTGGAGTAGTTGTCCCCCAACCCAGAGGTTGTGGGTTCGATTCTCCACCCTGAAGAACTCGCCTAAGTATCCTTGAGCAAGGTACTAAACCCCGTAAAGCGCTTTGAGTACCTTGAGAGGTAGAAAAGCGCTATACAAGTATAACACCATTTATAAAAATGTTTAGTTTGCACATAGCCTACTGTGTGTATGTGTATTGACTGGACTACATTTCTATGGGTCTGCATTTTATATATATATATATATATATATATATATATATATATACATATATATATATATTTTTTTTTAAGTCATTATTTATTGTTTTTCAAACTGCATTTTTCCATCCAGAGTGAGGGGGCACACTTTATATTAAAGTGATATAGGCATCTTTGAGTGAACTTCGAGTAAAATTCAAGTATCTTGAGGCCAGGCTGAGTGTCCTCTTTTTTTAGAAATCAAAATATGGTCACCCTACATTTGTCACTGTAACCTTTTTAAAGTAAGGTTAACAACACTGCTAAGGAGGCAGTCGGGCTGGCAGTTAGATACACTGCAAAATGTAGGGCCCGTCAGAGATGTCTCCTGCTCCAAGGTGGCGACCGGTTACTAACGCCGCCGACTCGCTACTTTCGCATCTAGCTCTATATATGTGATTTCTGTGAATTTACTGACCAGCATGAAAGAATGATTTCACGTACATTTTTTTCCCCATTAGTAGCATTTTATAGTATTTTAAAAGCTTCATACTCCAGTGAGATAAAGTGTAAAATGTCAGCATGTTTATACAGTTGCGGTATTTCCTTAGTGGAATCTTCATTATCCCTCAACTTGCAAACCGGAAGCGTTTTACAGTCGAACTGTGTGTTTTGGTGCCATCAGGCATTGCCAGGTACCGATGAACTGTCTGCACAACCGTAGTAAACAGTTTAGGTTCCTTTCATCTCACTAGGGCGGGTCCATTCTTCTGTCAATGCTACAGGGATACCAAGATGGAAATGCAGGGGCTCTCCGATGCCCAAAACATTCACTCGCAACATGGCGACGCACGCACAAAGACGCAGTCTGCTTTGGGACCAGTTAGTGGGGGAATACATCGTTTTCTTTCCCCGGAAAATGAAGCGGAACTACGACTGGAATCGCCTGAATTTGGAAATGACAACAGCAGAGTCAGAGCGAGGCTATCCCCGCTTCGCCTACTGGCGGAGAACGGTAGCGAGGTGGCTTTTTCGCCTTTCAACAAGCTGCAACTCGGCGACAAAAACGGTGTTTTGGATCGCGGACAGACCGAAGCACTCCGTAACGTGAACACGGAGCAAGAGGGCGAGAACATTGATATCGTAAGCACGTCGAACTTTGGCATTTCTGGCCAGAGAAGCGGAGCGGAGAACCTGGACTCGATAATGCAAATGGCGCTGCTTACACCAGAAGGGGAAGAGGAACCGACGCGACATCAGCGGCTAACATTACCAATGCCAGTTTTACTGCATCCGCGTGGGAACGGAGCGCCCAAGCAGCCGTCGGTCGGCGGCCGTAACGACACCGGAGCGGAGGGAAAGGAAAGCAAAAACAACGCTCAAGAACTATATGTAGTTTTCAATGTATTTCAGGAGGATAGAAATGGCGACCGGCTGAGCTCGTCGTCTAAAATTTGGGACAAAATGAAAAGACGAGGACTTGAGAGCTCGAAAGCTACTAATGTGGAGCTCGGAAACGCTGGTAAAGCTGTCGGCTGTTCCAACGAACTCCCGAATCGGCTAGATTCTCAATGTTTGAAAAAACCGGAGGAGATGGATTATTTGGTCGAGGGCTCTTCAGCCAAGGTAGGACCTAAGCAAGTGGACAATTACCATACTGTCGAAGACGCTGTTTTGGCGGACACGTACGACGAGGAGGTATGTGCCCAGATGTGTACCGAGACAAATGAAGAAAATGCATTGCGAGACCTGTCGTTTCAGGAACGGAATGATGATTTAATTTCTACAAATTTGGACATTGTGGAAACTATGGAGGCCTCGCAGTTAATTTTAGACTCTGCTCATGTGGATGCAAACTCTACCAGTCTTTCCTCGGGTCTGCAAACAAATGAAACATTTTCTGGAACTCTTATGATAAACAATCAAACCATAATAGTGACCATAGATAACGGAACCTTGACTTTGGCAGCTCCAACTGAAGAATATGTTCACAGAGAGGATGATTTGGTGAGTTTAAAAGAGCATTTGGGAGTGAAGGATCATGAAGATATTGTTCTTCTCAACTATGACAGTGGCACTAAAGCAATTGGGAAGATCAGTACATTGGCAGTTTCCAGCCACCAGGAAGAGGCTGGAACAGAGTTGTCTGTATGTGATTCGGAGCTGTCTGTCATGGACAATATATCTTTGCCAATGCTAAGCACCCCTGTAAACTCCTGTTCTATTATTAAGCAGGAGGCTGGTGTCTTGCATGAAATAACAGGGGCTGAGGTCACCTCATCTCCGAAGCCTGCAATAACAAACAAAGACTCTAAATGTGGACGGCTGATAAGGGCCAACAAAGTAATAGCGGTTTCTTTTACCTGCCCAGATACAGGGTGCTCGTGTACATTTGACACGCGACAAAAATTGAAGGTTCACCTTTTGAACCATGCTGAAGACCCACGGCCCTACCAATGCACAGTGGAAGGCTGTGGCTGGGCATTTGCCACAGCCTACAAACTTAAGCGGCATCTACAGTCACATAATAAGCAACGACCGCATACCTGTCATTTTGAAGGCTGTGGCCGTTGTTTCACCACAGTCTACAACCTTAAGGCTCATACAAAAGTCCACGAGCAGGAGGATGCCTTTATCTGTGAGGTCTGCAACGAGAGGTTTCGCAGTGCAACGCGACTTGGCAATCACCAGAGAGTCCACTTTGAACCACAGAGACCCCACAAGTGTGAATTCCCAGGTAAACCCTATTGTAATGATCCAAAGCTGCGCCTTAATTGTGCACTACAATGTCTTCTTCAAGGATGTAATGTATGAAGGATTTACTTCAAATTTAAAAGTTAGCTTGTAGGACTGGAGTCCAAGTACACACATCTTTATGCTTTGTGAAGTACAGGACTTTTCATAGGACCAAACCAAAATGATCAACCTAATCATTGAGGGTGTAAATCACCAATTACCGTAATTTTCGGACTATCAACTGCTACTTTCCCCCCCCTCATTTTAAATCCTGCGGCTTGTAGTCTAGTACAGTTTATTTGCTAATTTATTTGGGTTAATAGGTAAAACTTTGTTTGACAGTAGGCATGTGCCGGTATGAGATTTTGACGGTACGATAACCGTGAGCAAAAATACCGCGGTTTCACGGTATTACAGTATTGCTATTTTGAGATGTATGGGTTAAAAAAAAAAAAAAAAAAAATCGATTGAACAGGAATTTTTTTTTCAGAACATAGTTGCAAATTGAAACATGAATATGTTGTTAAAATAAATAAAATATCAATTAAAAAAAGAATATTTTAAATAAAATTAAAATACAATTTATAGACTATACCCACAGCTCAAGTTGTTCAAGATTAGAGCACGAACAAAACAATTTCTATAAAAAAGTAAAAACACTTCGAAATAAAAAATTTTTTTTAAATTATACTGCATGACTTTGTTTTGAGGGTGGAAAAGCTCAAGTGAAGTTTCGCCATTTTCAGCCACTGTGTCAATTCTAGTCTACATGTCATGCCTTTGTGTTAAAAAGAACATAAATAATTTATAAGTTAATAAGTTAGTTAAAAATGTATAAGTTAGTTAAAATGTCAATATTGTTGTGGAAAGGTTTCATCTAAAAAAAAAAAAAAAAATTGGGAGTGTGACTTCTCCTTGATCCAGCGAACGTGGATTTGTGCTTAGGGCAAGATCATCTTTCTGCAATTAGCGATCTTTGAGGCTACCATTTTTTCCCCCTTTCATTCAAGCCACTGATTCTAGCGAATCAAGCTTGTTTTCTCACTCTGCGGCTGTAAAACTCGACGAAGTTGCTCTCCCAGCTAAACCTAGGCTAACATTCGTCTTTGTAAGCTTTTATTTAGTTTGTATATCGAATTTGAAAGGAAAATGTGTGTTTTGTTTTTGGCGAACTTTTTCCATAGTGCTAATCTGTTGAAGCTACTCACACATGGAAAAATACAATTGTACAACGTTTTAAATGTATGCATTTTGTATATTCCACTTACCACGATTTGAGAGCTCAATAAATTGAAATTGAAAGAGTATTTGTTTTTGGGTTCGCTGGCTGTCTAGCCGATAGTCACTTTCACACACAGCAACAAACGGGAGGTGGTGAGCGCTGCCGCGCCACGTCCCTTCTGGCTGCAGTTTTGACACATGAAAAATAGCGAATACCGTTCTACGGTCTGGCGGAATATTTTAGTGGTTTTGAAACCGCGACGTTTTCACACCACGGTAAACCGTGAAACCGGTCACCGGCACATGTCTATTTGACAGTGGAATAAGACTGTCATAAGACTCATAATTATGACCTGAGACTGTCATGAGCATTAATAAATTCTTCTGACAGATGTCATTTAGTGTCATCCGGCCTTTTGTCACTAACTTCATTTATCTCCAGCCCAGATCTTCAAAAGTGAGATCATTTGCCAGATGACACTAAATGACATCCGTCATAAGCATTCGTTAATAGGGATGTCACCGTTCCGATCATGTGATCTTAAATCGGGCCACTTCTCAGAGGATCAGAATCTGGTGAAAAGGTTTGGGTCTTTAATTTAAAAATATATATTTTTTTAAAGGACTTAAAAGTAAGAAAAAAGTAAAAGTAAGAAATCCAGAAATACAATGGCATAGCCAAAAGAAACCAAAATATCTTTGCTACAATCCTGGAAAAAGTGAAAAAAGAAAGTACTGTAAACAGTACAGTACTGTAACATGTTTGGAGCTTTTGTTTAAATTAAAAAATATATTTCACGCCTTCTCAACGTACCACATATTGGTCATTAAAATCCAAAATTAAGTTTCATCTGAGAACCAGTATGTCACTCTGGCGGCCAATGGGACACGCACATTGTCTTGTAGTCCAAACAATGGGGAGTGGGCAGGGCCATTATTAATTGCGTGTTTAAATAATTGACGCGTTTAACTGACAGCCCTAATATACAGAGGGCAAAAAACTACTAAAAAGTTATCGATATGCTCTCACCAAGACTCGATATATCGTTGTTTTTTTTTTTTTTTTTAAGCGTCACAGTTTAATAAAGGAACCAACATGTTGTTGAAATTTTCCACTACAAAAATCTTGATATTAAGACACTTATTTGGTTACAAGTATGCTGCAATTTTACAGTGTTGCTGTATTTATTAACAGAAATTTGGTGCACTGAAATGTTCTCATAGTGTGTGATGAAGACAGTTTGTCTGCTAAAGCGCCATAAATACTCGGGGTGTAACGGTACTCTAAAATGTGATTTCAGTTTGGTTTGGATTTTGAAGTGCTTGGTTCCGTTCATTTTCGGTACAAAAAAAGGCACGAAAAAAAAACTTGAAATGTTTTTATTTTTAGAAATGGAAGCAAGAGAACTTGTGGAAAAATAAATAAAAGTTACCCTTCTGGGTGATATTAGATTATAAACATTAAAACATAAACACTTGTAAAATTTTTAAATTATGAATGAACAAAATAACAAAGCTTTGAATCCTCAGCAGCAACAACCTGGACATGACAAATATCAATATCAAAGTTCAAAGTTTTTTTTGGTCCACGTTTTCTGCAGCGAGCACATATCTGGTTGCAGTAATGATAGCTGACCTTTTTACTTGTAGATTCAACATTAATTCTGTGGCACAGTTGGTGGCTGGAGTTGTCCTGTGACCGAAGTGTCTGCGGTTTGATTCCCGGCTGCGATTGACCACTGTCGAAGTGCCCTTGGGCAAGGCAATGAACCCTAATTTGCCCCCAATGGGTTGACAGCGCCTTGCCTGGCAGCGGCACCGTTGGTGTGTGAATGTGTGCACGAAAGGGTAAATGTGTGCTAAAGTAAAGCGCTTTGGGCATGGTACCAATGTAGATAAATGCGCTATATATAGACTTTCCGTCCACCATTTACCATGACTGATTGTGCCGATTTAAGTGGGTTACGTATCCTTGCAGCAATTGTCAACATAACTATGGATTTATCAATTTGTCTTATCCATTGCAAGTTTAACAAGGAAGCCAAAAAAGTGTTCAATGCTGGCACCGGTCCAACAGTAGTCAAGTAAGACAGCCTTTTAGCTCAAGCCTCTTGCTAGCATATGTCATGCCTGTAATTTACAGGACTTTACAGGCTGTAAAGTCTATGACTACCCCGAGTTTCCGACACTTACAATGTGCTCATGAGTCACCCAAAGTCTTCCCAAACAGAGCTATTCAAGTCATCTGGTGAAAATTCTTCTATTTTTAATATCGCAATACTGTATATCGATAAACCGCCCAAAAGTCACAATGTCAGTTTTTCCCAATATCGTTCAGCCTTATTTTGTAGGTGGTTCATCTGCAACACTACACCAGCTCTGGCAGGGCCGCCACAACCTGGCTCATGGAAATAAATGTCCTGCCCTAACGGAACCCCAAGATTGTGGAAGTGTGCACTGTCTATTTGTAGCTTTATTAATAACTCTGTATTTCTTATTTCTGTAAGGATGCGAGAAAACTTTCATCACCTTCAGTGCCCTCTACTCCCACAACCGCACTCACTTCAGAGAAACCGGACACTTCACCTGCACTTACCCAGGATGTGGCAAGATGTATGATAAAGCCTGTCGTCTGAAGATCCATTTGCGAAGTCATACTGGTAAGTTGATCTTTGATAACGGCTACATTGCTATTTGCATGGTACAGAAACCAATCCCAATGATTTTTACTTTTATTTTGCATAGGGTTCCCCAATTATTTCTCTCCGAGGACAGGGCTCCAGACCTAACATTTTTTACTAGGAGCACCGTGGCCCCTAACTTAAAATTTTAGGGGTGCAAGCAGAAGATTCCGGGGAGCACACTGTAAATCGACATGCGAAGTTTTCCTTTAATTTTCACTGTTTAACCGATAAATACTTTCATAATAAAGCATAAAACTACAAACTTATGAATCTATATTTAATTCTCGATTAGTTTTGACTGGAGATGTACCGATTATCGGCGTAGATATTTGGAAATTTGTCGTATATCGTATCGGCCTTTTTTTTTTTTTAATCCGACCGGCCGATATGAAAAAATCAATTTAAAATCGGGTTATTTTGGCTCACATGCAGCCATGCCTCTCTCTCCTGCCTGCTGTCTCCTGGACTAGTATTCACTAAGGATGCAACAACATTCGATACGCCCTCTTCGATTCAAAACTCAATACCATTCGATCCAAATGAAAAGCTCCCAAAATGTATTTTCTTAATTTATTTTTGTCGTCTCGCTTGCTAGCTAAAATGTCCGACACAGCTTTGCCTTGAAAAAACAAACTCTGCCACTAGCAGCCCCCCTCCTGCACTCCTCCTCCAAACTTCCTGAAAGGTGGGAGGTGTGGCGCACGAGGGTCGTTGTTCGTGATGAAAGACAGAGAAAGGAGGCGGCTTGCCGGCTTCTATGTCTTACAGATCCGTTGTTTGGCAGCATTTTGGGTGAGCTGACATGCTATCCCCATTCGTACATATTTAACACAGACTGTCTTTACGGAAACGTACAACGAAGTCCGCCAATATATTGTTGCCAACTTGGCTGCTACGAGCAACTTCGCTTTGACAATAGACAGCTGGACACACCGGGACGACACTGAGAGCTATCTCACGGTTACATGATGAACAATTAGTGGCAAATTAAGAGCGCTGTACGTCAAACTTGTCCTGTTTATGAAAGTCGATTGTCAAATGGTTAACCTTTTTAATGCCCGACAACACTCACACACACACACTAGATATAATCAAATAGCAACCTAGATATGCTATGTTAGACCCCCCACCCCCAAGTCCCATGCCATTGGCTGTGTGAGCCAAGAGTGATCATGGGCCGCATAGTCCATATACTACATCGATGAATTAAAAACCGCCATGACTGAATGGAAGTTAGCAGGCAAAATCAATCCATACCACTGCCAGTGACTATAGATAATCCTTCAAATATTGTCAATTCAGGACGTAACACAGATGGACTCGGACCACTAATAGGATTTTTTTGCTCATGTGGTATACATACCTGCTAAAAGAGCAGTAGCAATCAACAGTTTGCCCCGCCCTACTTTACAAACAGTAAAGATTGTTTTCAGTACTTTTATACAAAATTTCTTCAGATCAGTAAGAAGCACATAAATATTATGCACTCTAATGCATGTTTATATGATGGCAGGAATGACCTGTAAATGCACCAAAGGGAAGAGGAAGTGATCAAAAATCAGCAGTAAATGACGTGAAATGCTCCAAAATTAACTCGTTGCCTGGCACTGGCTGTCCCTGACAGCCATAGACGTCCAATCCGTCTTAAGTGGGAGGGATAGCAGTAGAGGTGTGCAACATTTCCGATTCTTACATTATTCGCGATTCGGCCGTGGAAGATTCGAGAACGATTCACAAACATCCAAATTCCGATTATTGAAATATGCCAAGTAAAGCGGAAGTACAACACACTCAGCGCGCCGCGCGGTCAATGAGCAACGGAGCGAGAGTAGCTAAACATCATGCTTCTCATTACCCGACCCCTTGGGTAATACCAATGCTCAACTCACGGCTCTAGCTCAACTCATGCCACGAGATAAAAAAACACAACAACATACCTGAAGCTGCTACAAAAGTACGTCATCCACATAATGTTACGGTAGATATCATTTATATAAGACTAGATGCAGTACGGTAGCGGTAGCGTTTGCAGCACATCTACAAAGGGCTAGATGCAGACGTAGTAAACGGCCGCCATCTTAAAGCAGTACACTTCTCTGCAAGGCTGTTGTAGCGAACCTTCCAAGCAAACCTAATTAACTTTTTATCTAAAATACTCCTAAATCGGTAAAATATTGACTTGAATCTATCTTTAAAATAGTTTTAAAACTTTCACATGTCGAAAGTTGACAAAAGGGAAATTATGGGTTAACGGGAGCAATTTTAACAACTTTAACGGTTGATTCACAACATTAAATTAATCGAATGTAGTTTAAAGCTGCTGATACAGAATGGGGACTGGAGTTTTTTATTTACTGTTATTTTTGTATATTTGTTTACTGCTATATGTTAACTTGATACTGAAATAGTAGTTTGGTTTAGCCTGAGAGTATTTTTGAACAATTTTGGAACTAATGTACAAAACATTAAAAAAAAAAAAAAAAAAGGGGGGGGGGCATCAATAATCGTTTTAGAATCGAATCGGACCATCTGAATCGTAATCGTAATCGAATCGTTAGGTGCCCAAAGATTCCCAGCTCTAGATAGCAGTGATGGAACGAATGTTCATTCGCTGAAAAGAAAAAAAAAAAAGTTGCTGCCAAAAGTTATAGAATTGGAATCCAAATGTATAAAACAAATGTGTACAACCCCTGTTTATGATCATGACAATATGTCGTATTCTTAAATGCATATCTAATTTTATAAATCTTAATTTCTCCCCTTCCAGGTGAGAGGCCATTTGTTTGTGACTCAGAAGGGTGTGGCTGGTCCTTTACAAGCATGTCAAAATTGCTTCGTCACAAACGGTAAGCAGCTTTCACTTCGAGTAATGTAGTTTGCATATCCATCATTATAAATGTGTGCCTGATGAAAGACAAAGTGATACCTCTGCATAGCTGTTAATTTAATAGTTGATTTAGTTTCAGTAATGCCGTTCCAACTCGCGGTTCCTACACGTTCGATACTACAGGGAAAACAAAATGGCTGAAAACTAGGGCTGTCAATATTATCGCGTTAACGGGCGGTAATGAATTTTTAAAATTAATCACGTTAAAATATTTGACGCAATTAACGCACATGGCCCGCTCAGATTAAAATGACAGAAGTGTAATGTCCGCGTGTTACTTGTTTTTTGTTATTTGGCGCCCTCTGCTGGCGCTTGGGTCCAAATGATTTTATGGGTTTGGAGAGTGAGCATGGTGTAATGACATCAACAATGGCGAGCTACTAGTTTATTTTTTGATTGAAAATTTTACAAATTTTAATAAAACGAAAACATTAAGAGGGGTTTTAATATAAAATTTCTATAATTTGTACTAATATTTATCCTTTAAGAACTACAAGTCTTTCTATTCATGGATCGCTTTAAGACAGGGGTGGGCAAACTATTCCACAAAGGGCCGCTGTGGGTGCGGGTTTTTGCTGCAACCCATCAAGAGGACACCTTTTCACCAATCTGGTGTGTTATAAGTGCAATCAGTTGATTGCAGTCAGGTGCTTCTTGTTTCCATTGAAACCTCATTGGTTAAAAGCTCTGTGCTGGATCAGTTGGAACAAAGACCAGGACCCACTGTGGCCCTCGAGGACCGGTTTCCCCACCCCTGCTTTAAGAGAATGTTAATAATGTTAATGACATCTTGTTGATTTATGGTTATAATAAACAAATACAGTACTTATGTACCGTATGTTGAATATATATATCCGTCTTGTGTCTTATCTTTTCATTCCAACAATAATTTACAGAAAAATATGGCATATTTTATAGATGGTTTGAATTGCGATTAATTACGATTAATTAATTTTTAAGCTGTAATTAACTCGATTAAAATTTTTAATCGTTTGACAGCCCTACTGAAAACATCAAAATGTGAATCTGTGTTTGTTTATTGACAGTCTTTAATTTACAGTTAATATGCAAAAATAGAGAACACGCCATTTTTGTAGGAATTGACTGAGGTAACCATTAAACTGCATTGGACATTACAAAAAACATCTTAAACAGCATTATTTTTGGAATTAGAATCATTTTGAGACGATATTATTGTTGATAACTGACAACTAACTCCAGTAAGAAGAGCAATAACTTTTTGTGAACTACTATGAGGATTGTGTGAAAAATATCTCAGACTACATTCCTTTCTCTTTTTAACAGAAAACATGATGATGATCGGCGCTTCGTCTGCACAGAGGAAGGTTGTGGCAAATCCTTTACTCGGGCAGAGCACCTCAAAGGTCACAGTATCACTCATCTAGGCACTAAGCCCTTTCAGTGCCATGTTGAAGGTAGATTATTAAATTTTAACGTATAGTGCCGCACCTAACGATTATTTAGATTTTTAAAATCGGACGATTATTTAAACTATTGATCGGATGAATGTCACTTTTTTCAATTACCTTCGCAATGATTTGGAGTGAATGAGTGAGAATACACTTTTCAGATGTGTTTTCTAATGTTAGCTGACGGAACTCTTCATATAACCGGTTTGAATAAGTGTACAAATCGCATTTTTTTTTTTCTTCTTCTTCAGGTTGCAATGTTAAATTTTCAGCTCGCAGCAGCCTCTACATCCACACAAAGAAACATAAGCAGGACACAAGCATCCCTCGAACTCGATGTCCTGTTGCCGACTGCTCAAAGCAGTTCTCTTCCCGCAGCACCCTTAGGAGTCACATGCTTAAACAACACCAGCTTAGCCCTGGTCAGTAAGCATTATTGTTGTTCTTTTTGTTTGTCCCATGTAGAATCTCAGTCAGGCCACAGTAGTCAACAATGGTTGAATCGAGGTAACTCCTTTTTGTTGTTTTTTTTTTAAAATTACCTTTTAATGAAAAGGCTCCTTCAGTTTTACTTTTTAACTATGAAATCTCTCTTGTTAGCCCCTTGAAAGTGTGCCCCTTCCATGGGAGTACCTAAGATTATTCACCTTTTGGATAAACTGTGAAATGTGTAAAACTAAGTCTGTTGCCTCCATCCAACCATTATGAATGTTGCCCTCATTTTTAGACGACACACAATGCAAGAAGTTTTCATGGCACAGAATATAGAAAACAAAAGAAAGCCTTTATTGTCATTATACAGAGTACAATAAGATTCAAAGCTTCGCCATAACGTGCGCCACATAAAACAAAAGCAAAAGTACTATAGGGCTAATATTGGTAAACAGGACACATTGTATAGATATTTGTGAATAAAGTTATTTTCGGACTATAAACCGGTACTTTTTTCTCCTCATTTTGAATCCTGCGGTTTATTGTCCTGTGCGGCTTATTTTTTTATTTATTTGAGTTAATAGGCAACACTTTATTTGACAGCGGCGTCATAAGACTGTCATAACTCTGTCATAATTATGACACTGTGATGGGCATTACTGAATGCTAACTCCATTTATGTCCAGCTTGGATTTTTTACATTCATTCAAAAGTGAGATCATTTGCCGGATGACACTAAGGTTAGGTTCATACTGCAGGTCTTAATGCACAATTCAGTTTTTTTGTCATATCTATTTTTTTGTCGTGCCCGTTCAAATTGCCTTTGTTCATTGAGCCCATTCAAGTATTACGCATGCACACTAATTCGCACTCTGACACACGCTGAGCAAACTGACCCGCATGCGCAGAAGCATCAAAACAAATGACTATACATGCTGGCTGTACGTTACTCCAGGGTGATCATATTTTGATTTCCAAAAAGAGAACTCAAATAAGACATTAATAATCCCCGTTTAATCTTATATTCAAATTTTATATGGATTGATTGAATACACGCACGCACTGTGCGTGCATGACACACACAAATAAGATTTATGTGTGTGCATCAGTTTGCCCCGACTCTGCCATGTAAGAAATATTGAAATATTGCTTATTTGGCACACAGAAAGAAAACCGAGCATTATCTAGCTTATCCTTTTCTTCATTTTATTTTTTTATGACTGGTCAATAATGCTTCCTGCGTAAAAGCTGAGTTCAAGCTAGCTGCTAACGCTAATGCACAGCTACATCACTGCGGTCCCGCCTGCCGCTCTTGCTCTTGGCTGACATAATTGCTGCATAAATTCCTATTTGGGAGACTTGACAGTTCAGACCGCCGCCGCATTTCTGAAAAATGTGGCCTAGATCGGATTCAAACCACGTACGAAAGTGACCCAGATCGGATTTGAAAGGGAGTTCTATGCAACCTGTCCCGTTCAGACCGTCAAGTGAATACCTCACTCGAGTCGGAAAAACAACAAAAACCCTAACCTCTGATTCGTGCATTCAGACCTGTGTTCTGAACCGAGCCTAGATGACATCTGTCATAAGCATTCATTAATGCCCATGACAGGTTTTGTCATAATTATGACAGCCTTATGGCAACACTGTCAAATATAGTGTTACCGGTTAATATCTTTTGGTGTATACTTCCCATAATACAGCGAGGACAACTACAGTTCATAGTCCGGTGTGGCTTATCTATGAACAAATGCCATTTTTGTGTCAAACCTGGTGGGTGGCAGCCTTTAGTCAGGTGCACCTCATAGTCCGAAAATTACGGTAAGTGACGAGTAGCAAGTAGTGCTGTAGTGGTAATATAACAGCATATTAGTGCATATATGACAATTTACAGTATTCATACAAGGAGGCAGATGGCTGACCTGCTATGACAGAGCAAATGACAGTTTGTGCATAGATATTGATGTAACCGTGTAAAAATACTACAATGTAACTGTGCAAATATGCATATACTGTACCTAGATTGAGACAGATATCTGACAACGTATTACTTAGTGAGATGCTTGTAATAGCAGTGCAATGACTGTGACATTTCTGTGACATTTCCTGAGCAGATTTAACAAAGATAAACCCTCTTCTTTTCTAGATGCAATGACCCAGATGGAGACCACACCCACCCTGACACCTAGCAGCGAACTGGTTAGCCCGATTCCAGTCACAGTTTCTGGGTCAAGTATTCCTGGAAGTGACCAACTGACTAACTTGGATCTCAGCTCTCTTTTCTCAAATGTGCCTGGATCCAACACATCACCCGCCGGTGTTGGTATTCCTATCAGTGGAAGCACCGCAAACTCCAATGGCACTTTAACTATGGACCTTTCCATGGTCAGCTCAAGCATCCTGACAATAGACCAATCTACAGTTGGCACAGCTCTTTGCACTTCAGACAGCAGCACATTGGCCAGGCCCATGGACCCTCTCATTCTAACACCTAGTATTGAAATGGGTCCCCATCACAGTTTGGGTAGCACAGTGGGGGATGTTTTACCTCCTCAGGGCACCCTCAATCTTGATGATGTGCAGAGTGTGACACCAGAGGCCTTGGGAGCACTTACATCTCTTTCCATGCAGGGTCCAAGTGCCCTTACAGAGCCCACACTTCAGCACCAACTCAGCTCCTCCAATGCTCTTGTCGTAGAAAGTTCAGCTTCTGTTGCAGTTGCTCCTGTTGCAGAACTGATATCCTCATCTGCGAAGATGGTAGAGGTGAGTGATCAGCGAGGGCCCGGGACTCTTCTTTGTTTGGGTGGAGGTACTGGGGAATTATGTCGCAAAGGTCACAGCAGCATATTAAGATGAATATCAAAACGATATCACGTAATTTGTTGGTGAGGTACTTATCCGATATTTTCTTACATGTGCACCTTTCTCAGTTTCATATGTAATCGTAGATGTAAAGTGGAACCTCAGATCACAAATACAGTATAATTCCTTCTGAGGCTCTTCTTAAAAAGAAGCAAATTATCCGTTAAGATGAACAGAAATGAGAATTAAAAAGTAATCATGGATTACGCCTTAAAAAATTAATCGTTACTTTACTGATTACTTAATTATCAAAGTAACTTAAAAAGTAATTTATCGGTTACTGTTTACCAATTTTTCTGCTTTGCTGCCTCAACATAAAAATTTCAGCAGAAAAATGTAATTAACTTTTCAATAATTGAATTTCACATGAGGCTTAATCTTTGAGTTAGCGAGGGTTTAATTAGTCGATTGAGTTGATTTCAACCACCATTGACTGATTTGACTCGAACTAGCTTGGCCACTCCGGAGCCCTGAAACTAACAAATAACTGACAAACTGCATTGAATTTGTTGAAATCAACTCCACTGACTAATAAAACCCCGCTAACGCAAAGATTAAGCCTAATGTCAAAAATTCTGAATTTCCCCTTTAAAATAAAGACCTAGCTGTTAAAATGTCTATAAAAGTTGTAAAGCAATAAAACAAACAACAAAAATGAACAAAATGAACAAGAATCCTACCAAGTATTTCAAAATGGGCCCAAAACTTTTTTCGAGCAGATCGTGACTAGCACCTTGGAGACGGTCCTTTGCTTTACTTAGCCAAAACTACACCTGAGGAGGCAATGTGGATATTTAGAATTTTTCTAAACCAAAGCTTTCAAAAGCTTCAACAACAACTGAGATTTTCAAGTAATCTGTGACAAAACTGATATACATAATAGTGGCTAGCCAAGACTTTTGTAGTTTAATTTTCCCTACGTATTTGTAAAAAAAAAAACTTGCTAGTAAACAAATATTTCACTGTGTATTGTGCATATTTTTGGCCTTTGTGGGATAGTGCTTTTAACATAGAAAACTACATCAGTTTGTTGTCACCCATTAAACTAGCTTTGTGTTGTTTAATGACAACTGTAGTGACCAAAATGATCTTCTTCTGCCAGAATGGTGGCTCTGCAAGGACAGACTACAGAGCCATTCAGCTAGCCAAACGGAAGAAGCAGATCTGTCCTTCAGTCTCTGGTAAAACAAACATGGACAAGCCTCCGCTGGATTTCTAAGTATTTTATGAAGTGCCCTTTTTTAAGTAAACTAATTATGCACAAATCATTGTACCCTAGGGGGAACTGGACCGAGTCAGAGAAAATCAAAAGGAGTCAAATCCACGCCATCGAGTGCTCGCCATTGTGAAGGACCAGCACCTGCTTGTGGCGGCCTACTTCTGCGTGACTCTGTCTCCGGGACTCAATTTGTCCAAATTCAGCTATTACAGGTGAAATTTCAGAGCATGGTCGTTGGTTCACGACGGTATTTACATAAATTTTGGGATTACATGCAACTGACCTGGTGGTCTAAGAATATAATACCTTTCAATGTTTTTCTTATATTCATTTTTATATTATACATTTGTGTTGAATTTTATATTGTGCGCTGCATAGATTTTCTTGTGCGCAAAGGACACTGTGTAAGCAGTGCGGGATTGTGCACGCGCAGATCTTAGAATGAACATTGGTCACGAGGCTTATTTCCATCCAGCGTTGCATTCATTTTGTGCAAAGACTTCTCCAGCATCCCAAAGATTCACAATTGGATTAAAAAAAAAACAAAAAACTAATGTATGTATTATTGGATGAGATCCACCCGGAGTTCTTAAAGGCTCTGGATGTTGTGGGGCTGTCGTGGCTGACATGCCTCTACAACATCGCGTGGACATCGGGGACAGTGCCTCTGGATTGGCAGATCGGGGTGGCGGTACCCTATTTTAGGAAGGGGGACCGGAGGGTGTGTTCCAATTATATTGGTAGATGTATCACACTCCTCAGCCTCCCCGGTTAAAGTCTATTCAGGGTTGCTGGAGAGGAGGGTCCGTCAAGAAGTCGAATCTCTGATTCAGGAGGAGCAGTGTGGTTTTCGTCCCGGCCGTGGAACGGTGGACCAGCTTTACACCCTCAGCAGGGTCCTTGAGGGTGCATGGGAGTTTGCCTAACCGGTGTACATGTGATTTGTGGATTGGAGAAGACATTCGACCGTGTCCCTCGGGGAGTCCTATGGGCGGTGCTTCAGGAGTACGGGGCACCGATCCCTTTGGTAAGGGCTGTTCGGTCCCTGTCCTGTACGACCGGTGCCAGAGTTATGTCAGCATTGGCGGCAGTAAGTCAGATTCGTTCCCAGTGAGGGTGGCACTTCACCAAGGTTCCCCTTTGTCACCGATTCTGTTCATAACTTTTATGGACAGAATTTCTCAACGAAGCCGAAGTGTTGAGGGTGTCTGGTTTGGTGACCTCAGAATTGCATCTCTGCTTTTTGCAGATGATGTGGTGCTGTTGCTTCATCAAGCCGTAACCTACAACTATCACTGGAGCGGTTCACGGCCGAACGTGAAGCGGTTGGGATGAAGATCAATACCTCCAAATCCGAGGCCATGATCCACAGTCGGAAAAAGGTTGCGTGCCCTTTCTGGGTCGTGGATGAGATCCTGCCCCAAGTGGAGGAGTTCAAGTATCTTGGGGTTTTGTTCACGAGTGAAGGTATAAGGGAGCGGGAGATCGACAGGCGGATCGGTGCAGCGTCTGCAGTAATGCGGACTGCACCGGTCCGTATTGGTGATGAAGGAGCTGAGCCGAAAGGCAAAGCTCACGATTTACCAGTAGATCTATGTTCCTACCCTCACCTATGGTCACGAGCTGTGGGTCAAGACCGAAAGAACAAGATCCAGGTACAAGCGTCGAAATGAGTTTCCTCCGCAGGGTGTCCAGGCTCTCTTAGAGATAGGGTGAGAAGCCCGGTCATCCGGGAGGGACTCTGCATCTAGCCGCTACTCCTCCGCGTTGAGAGGAGCCAGTTGAGGTGGCTCTGGCATCTGATTCGGATGCCTCCAGGACGACTCCCTGGAAAGGTGTTCCGGGCATGTCCCACCGGCGGGGAGGCCTTGGGGACGACCCAAGACACGCTGGCTACATTGTCTCTAGGCTGGCCTGGGCAAGCCTTGGGATCCCGCCGGAGGAGCTGGTTGAAGTGGCTGGGGAGAGGGAAGTTTGGGCTTCCCTGCTAAAGCTGCTGCCCCAACGACTCGACCCTGGATTAAGTGATAGATGATGTATGGATAGTATGTGAGAATGAAGCCTATGCATACACAAAACATGACCATTTACATGCTGGTATAATCAACAAGTTAACTCGCTGAAGCGTTTTAACGGCAACTTAATTTTTCCACCCGTCATGAAGAAATGGCTTTTTGCTTGATATCTAAATTTTGAGTTATGTAAAAAAGACGAAGACTAAAAGAAACCACCTCACAATAGGTTGTCGACAAGAATGTCTTTACAAACACACATCTTGTAAGGAATTTTAGCTACTACTACAGCTATCAGAATCCAAGACTTTTTAGAGAAAGTTCTGTTTTAAATATCAACGTCTGTTTGCTACTTTTCTGTACTGTTCTCGACTTGTTGGGTCCCCTTGTGCTATATTTCTGCACTTGTAACTCCGTGTTGGTGGCTTGTGATGGAATATCATAAGATCAGCCATCTTAAGTGCAGGTTACACCCAGAGATGTGTTTCATCATAGGCCTCAGGTTTGTAGGTTATTGCATTGTTATTTTTTTTACCCTTGTGCATAGACTTCATATTGATATTGACTGGAGACGTGCGAAATTTCCGATTCTTAGATTATTTGCGATTCGTTCGTGGAAGATTCTAGAACGATTCACAAACATCCAAATTGCAATTATTTAATTATACCAGGTCAAGCGAACTAAAACACAGTCCGCACGGTTTTCGGGATTTATAATCGAATCGTAGCCTCGGAATCGTAATCAAATCGTTCGGTGCCCCAAGATTCCCACCTCTAATATTGACAGAGCGTGGGGCCAATTAATAGGGGGCCTCCATTGTTGCCTTGGCTAGCTAGCGAGTCGTCAAAGTTGACCGAGTGGAATCACAAAGAGCTTTTTATCATTGAAAATTCTTGTGAATAAATGCTCAAAGACGCAAAAAAAGTCTTGATTCTTGGTTAAAAGCCAACAAAAAAAGTGCAGTTTGCATTTATTTTACGTAAATATGTCAAAATATGATGCTAGTCTGTTAGTCAATGTGGCAGCCGCTATAGGTAAACAGAGCTTTTCTGGTGAAATGTCTTGTGAATAATCTCTGTTTTGTGAATAGAATCTCTGAATTCTTTATAGATATGGTCGTAAAACGATTCTTGTTAAAAAGCAAAAAAAAATGTGCAGTTGGCATTTATTTTACGTAAATATGTCGAAGTACGATGCTAGTCTGGTAGTCAATGTGGTGGCAGCCTTACAACAAAGAGCTTCCTTGTGAATAAATGCTTAAATCCCCGAATTATTTACAGATACGAACGTAAAACAATCTCGATTCTTAGTTAAAAGAGCAAAAACAGGTCAGTTAGTATTTATTTAACGTAACTATGTCGAAGAATGATGCCAGTCTGTTGGACAATGTGGCGGCAGCCTTACAACAAAGCTTTTCACGTTGAAACTTCTTGTGGAAAAAAGGAAAAATATAATAATTACCCTGAATATGCGAAATAATTACTCCTGAGACATTCCTTCCTGTTTGTATGCGGTACAGCTTTCGTACTTTTTCAACCTAAATCCGGCGTTGGATCGCTGCATATGTCGCTGCGACCGACAGCGAATAACTGAAGCGGATTGTGGGATGGCCCCTACTTGAAGGCCTGTGCAGTGAAGGTCAAATCTGACCCGTCAATATCCATATGAAGTCTATGACTTGTGTGTATCCGTGGTCAAATGCCAGAGGGATCGATTTTACTTCATGCAAGTAAAAAAGCCGTTGAGTTGTATCTGATGAGAAGCGCTGTGCAACTATTGTTAGAAGGATTGTGGTCTGTTGTTTTTTTTTCAGGATGACCCAGCCAGTGATGGTGATCTAGCCTTTCAGCTCAGCTCCCAACCCTCCGCCTCTCACTCTCAGCTTACCGTTGACCTTCCTGTCAACATTTTACAGGTATGTTGACATCCATATGATATAGAAAAAGGATGGAGAATAGGATGGAAAATGATGTTTTTCTTTAGATCGGTTTTGACGCGGAACATTAAACCTTTTCACATGTTCACACAGGAAACTACCGTAATCACAGAGGAAAACAGTGGCTCTGACAACTCTCAATTCACAGGAAGCACAATTAACCTTCAAGACCTAGAGTGACCGACCACACTTTTTTCCTTCCTTGCCACTGGATGATGTTAACTTGAGGAAAATTACAGCCAAGTTCCACTAATATTTTATATGCGATTTATTGAAGACTGGGATGATGGTTATCCAATCATCAACTTTCTATCTTTATGGACATACGTATGCTCGAGCTTCATCAACCACACAAACACGGGCGGTAAAAATAAGCTTTGATATTTACAGCAAGTCACTGACACATTTTGTGTTAAACCTGAGCGCAGTCAAATTCAGACACTTGGATTCATCTTTCTTTATTTCCGCATTAATAAAATATTTGCTTTTGTGCCACGTGGTTTGCATGTCACAGTTTGATGTGTTTACACTATTTTTGCTGTCAACACACGTGGGTGCAAACATTCACATTTAGCTATTTCCCCCCAATTTCCATTGCCTGCTAACTTTAAAACAGTAACAGAAAAACCCTGTTTGAAAATAAATTCCTGTACAATGTGTGTGTGTGTTGAAGGATGTTGATTCATTAATGAGCTTTATGAAGGTATCTGGAGCAATTCCTATGGGGCAGAGCCAAATAGACTAATAAAATATGTGAAAGCACAGTCATTAGGGCCCGAGCACTAAGCGTGCGAAGGCCCTATTGTTTTGCAAAGGATTATTTATTTATTTATTTTTTTTTCAGGGTAAATGAAAACGGCCAATTTGGAGGCCTGAACATGCACGAAAAGTCATCAAAATTTGCACATACGTGCGGAAAATTGTAAATTTAGATAATTTTGCAACGTTGCAAAAAAATAACAAAATGGCTCAGTGGCGCCCCCTTGAAATTTTAAAATTGGCCTATAACATTAGGGTCTGTCAGCGTAGAGCAGTGCTTCTCAATTATTTTCTGTTACGCCCCCCCAAGGAAGACGTAAATGTTTCGCGCCCCCCCAACTCTCTGCCGCCACTGTAAATAGTATCATTCGTCTTTATTACTATTATAAGTACGCCTCAGCCTAACATTGTGTCCTTTTTTTTCTATTAAAGAAAAAAAGTAACATAGATCAACTTATAATAAAGTATAACTTTTTTAACATTGTGTTGCTTGTAACAGAAAAGACTTAACGCGCATCAATTTGCCTGAAGTTAAAAAAAAAAAAAAAAAAAAGTCACATCCAAACTGTAAAAATACACTCAAGGTACATTTTTGACCATTTGATACTGAAAAATAAAATGTAATAAAATCAGTAAATAATAACAAATTCAAATTGATTAGAAACATTTACTCTTCAGGACGACATGCCAAAAAATTTGACCGAAAAAAAACAAAACTGAATAGAAGGGGGGAAAAAGGTCTTTGGACAGAAGGAAAGTTTTTATTTTCGCTGATTCACCACAGTGCTCACTGGTTTACTGATATAACACTGACAAAGCAGGACGATTGTGACAATTGGCTATTCGGCACGTTTTCGCTGAAAAACAATCAAGCGGCTTATCAATGAGATTGAGGTCTAATGTCTTTAAGTGGCGTCTTAACTGATTTGGCTTCTCCGCTATAATCATTTTTACACTCAGTAAACAGTGGTCTTTCCTCATTTCCCACTATATTAAAAGTCAAAGGCAAACTGCCCGAAAAAAGCGCATTCTCGGCGGCCGAGGGAGAACCGTAGGTGAGGGCGGTGGTCGTGACGATCCCAAGCCGAAAACGGCACTTCTCGGCCGGACACGTGAGAATCGAAGAAGACAGTGGGTCGCTGCGTGAGTCCGGCTCTGCATGAGTCTCTTCCGTGTGCTCTTGCTTACTTCAAAAATACTGCACGCACTTGAAAATGAGAGCGCCACTGCCACCCACGGAGTGGATGTGCAAGTACACTTTATTCTAGTACGGCAAAAAAAAAAAAAAAAAAACATGTTCCCCGAGTTCACTCGCGCCCCCCCTGGCATCGCTCTGCGCCCCCCTGGGGGGGCGCGCCCCACCATTTGAGAAGTACTGGCGTAGAGCAATGAAATTTGGGGAGTCTATACCTTGTCTAAAACCGCTCCAAAAAAGCACTGGCACCCATATTCCAAACCCAACAGGAAATCGGTTATTTTGGATCGAATATGAAATTTTTATCGATTTACAGGGTGCACATTTGAGACCTTTTCGCCGAGGGAGTTAGTTGGATCATCTTCAAAATTGGTGAGACTGTTCAGGAGACATATGAGATCTTAAGTTTCTAAAATGGTGCGTTTTCATTCACGGGTCTGACCTGGGCGTGGTGCCAAAGTCGGCCATTTTTTCGGCAAAACACCGAATTCAGTAAATGACTAATAATTCCTTGACACAACTTTCAATCTTTTTCATATCTGCCATGTATATGCGGTATCCCAGCCTGAACACGACTGCATTGAAATATTACCCATTAGGCCTAGCGCCCCCTAGTGAGAACAGGAAATGCCTTTTTTTACGAGACAGGTTCCTCCTCCAAGGGAAAAAAATCTGTTGTCCTCAAACCTGCATCAGGGGAGCCTTAAGACCTGTGTTCAGGTGCCTGATGAAAAATATTGAGGTTTAGTTGAGGCGGAGGGGTCCAAACAGGAAAGTGAAAATGACCGTCAACAATTTGTCACGCAAAAAACTTTGAACAGTCATAACTCGGCAGATAAACAACATATCTACGCCAAACTTCCCGTGCTTGTTGAGAGTCATACCCTGAAGGGTCTTGTAGGGGTCATTTGCATCAACTCTACAGTGCCAACTAGTGGCGACAGAAAGGAGTTTTAAAAAAAGGCCTTTGCTATTGGGTTTTTTCAACGTAGAGCAATGAAATTTGGGGAGTCCATACCTTATGCAAAACTGCTCCAAAAAGTCTCTTGTACCATTTTCCAAATCCAACAGAAAATCGGGTATGTTGGATCGAATGTGAAATTTTTATCCATTTGTAGTACAGTTTACATTTGGAGGCCTGAACATGCACGAAAACTCACCAAATTTTGCACATACATGCGGCTTTGCGTGTATTTGAATAATCTTGCGACGTTACAAAAAAATGTAACAAAAGGGCTCAGTGGCGCCCCCTTGAATTTTTCAAAAAGGCGTTTCCTATTAGGTTTTTTTAACGTAGAGAAATGAAATTTGGGGAGTCGATACCTTGTGCAAAACTGCTCCAAAAAGTCTCTTGAACCCATATTCCAAACCCAACAGGAAATTGGGTATTTTGATCGAATGTGAAGTTTTATCAATTAACAGGGTGCACATTTGAGACCTTGTAACAGAGGGAGTTAGTTGGATCATCTTCAAAATTGGTGAGACTATTCAGGAGACATAAGAGATCTAAAATTTTCTAAATGGTGCGTTTTTATTGACATGTCTGACCTGGGCGTGGACTTAAGTCGGCCATTTTTTCAGCAAAATGACAAATTCAATAAAAGACTAATAGCTCCTTGACACAACGTTCAATCTTTTTCATATCTGGCATGTATGTGCGGGATCCCACCCTTAACACGAGTGCATTGAAAAATTACCCATTAGGCTAAGCGCCCCCTATTGGGAACAGGAAATGCCTTCTTTTACTAAACAGGCTCCTCCTCCAAGGAAAAAAAATATATTCACCTGAAACCTGCATCAGGGGAGCCATAAGACGTGTTCAGTTGCCTGATGAAAAATACTGAGGTTTGGTTGAAGCAGAAGAGTCCAACAGGAGAAGTGAAAATGACTGAAGCCATTTCGTCTCACCACAAGTTTTGAACAGTCATAACTTCTACAACATATCTGCGCCAAACATCTCGTGCTTGTTGAGTCATACTCTGAAGGGTCCTGTAGGGGTCATTTGCATCAACCCTACAGCGCCAACTAGTGGCAATAGAAAGTCACTCATTTTTCTAATATATGTCCAGTTCTTTTCAGGTTGGTCATCATAGTTTCAAGACCTTTTGAAATATTTATTTTACGGCCCATGTCCACATGTCTCTGTCTGTTGCCGTGACAACCCTTTATTTGCTCCTTTTTTGTAGTACTCTGTCCAATAGGGGTTTTTATCTCTTAGGTGTGTGAATGTAAAGAGGCAACGTTCAAGCATGTTAGGTTCTAATGAGATGATTAGAGAGGACGATCTGCCACCACCCTGACCTGCTCACTTTCCGAGTTGCGTGCCGTCCGAGTTGCGCTAGATTGCGAGGGCCCGTTCAGTCCTGCTTGCAGGCCTAGTTGTTGTTTGTTTCTTGACCCTCGTTAGGACCCAGGCAGCACTGTTCTGGATGTGCTAGAGCTTCTGGGTTCTCTTGAAAGTAGTCCTGAAAAAGAGTCTAGTACTATAATCAATCCTTGCGAAGATGAAGATATGGACCTTTGCAGCATCCAGTGTGTTTTGAAGTTAAATGCTGCCTGATGGCCCGGAACAAGAAAAAAAATCCACTCCCGAACAAGCGGCCTTAATTGTGCTATATGGAGTTTGTCACCTTTTTTTTTTCTCGTGACTGCCACCTCCGGCCTAAAGTGTAACTGCAGCCTGTGTTTAGCTCTGCATGACGCACACACTTGTACGAGCACGAAGATAAAGCTGTGAGCGTTTGGCCCATCACAAATCAGTGTGTTTAGCACTTCCAGATTGACACTGGATTGCTCTTTTGTAGTGTGAACAGTCACAAAGCATAGACATCAATTTTTTTGCGAGACTGATTGAAGCCACATACAGGCTTCATATTTCATATATATATCATAGTTTCATATCGGATATGGACAAGATGCTTCTCAGTCTGAACAGCTCAGATGGGTTTTGACTGTCCGTGACGTCACTATGTTGAATGACACCTTAGTTTCTACAGCAACCTGTCAAGTGTGTCAAAAATGTGGCCCAGTCTGAACAGGCTAGGGTCTGATTTGGACACTTGCTAGAAATTGTGTTAACTGTCAGCCCTAAAAATAAGATTTGAGGAGGAATCCCATTGGAGTGTAAAATAGTAGAAGTACTTTGTTACTGAAGTACATTTTTGTACTGTAATAGAATACAAATATAAAGTTGTACTTTAACAACACGTATCTGTACTTTTTAATCCACTATGTTTCAAATTGTCACCTGCAATACATGGTACATTTGTTAGATTTTTCTCATCGTGAATTGATAGTTTCGTTTTCATGTCTTCGACGCAATCGGTAAGCCAGCAACACGAGAACAAGCACGATTAGGCACGTGAACAAGATATTGCCCAATTAAAACCAACATGAAAGCATCGCATCTTCAGATGGGTGCTGCATACTCTTCTACAGTAGGTGGGGGTATACACAAGGGATGTGCGCGACAATTGTTTAACCACTACTCCTAATTAAACGTTTTGTATTTTCACAGTCAATTTAACACAGCGTCATGAATCTTGAGCCCCTTTCAGACATACAGGAAACTCCAGTAAATCCGGGGATTTAAACGGGTAGCCCTTATGTCTGACAGCAATTTCGCGGGTCGACTGACACGGAGATGACACTGACATTAACTAGTATAATGTAGGCAGCCTGTTAGTTCCCGCGCACAGCGCGAAGGCTGAGGTCATAAATATAATGGCTGGCCGATTGTCATTTCCTCTTCACAGTAAGACGAAAAGCGGTAAACGAACATCACAATTATCAATATGGTAAACTGAAATGTTCAGTTTTCATTATTTTTCACGGGACCAATTAGCGTGTGTTGAAATTGACTGACACTTTGCAAAGAATTCTACGGTACTGTGCTGCATGTGAAATGTTCCCAGAGAGCCTGCCCAGTGCTTAAGGATTTTTTTACGATCAATACGTATATAGTCAAATTCTCATTTACCCAAAAGAGTAACTAAGTCAAAAATACAGTACCTTTATTCTACTTTGGATACAAATTTGCGCATGCGTGCGCAGTCACAGACTGGCTTTATCATAGCGTTAACTGTCAATTCTTATTCACAAACAAATCTTCGTCACGACATAAGCTCACAGGCTACAGGTACACTTGCTAAAACTACTTTTGACAAATGTTGACTTCTGTCGGAGCTTTGTACTGGTGTGATCTGTAAAATCCCGTTTGGTGTCGCATCATTGCGCTGCCGATGATTGTAAACTTTTATAGCAATGTTTGATTTTGCCTCGGCTACCAGTGCTCACTAATAGGGTAGCTATCAGTAAGTTAAGCTGCACTATGCACTGTGAGAAATGTAGTTTTGAACTCCTGCGTTTGGAAACACGATGGTTAAATTGTTTGTCAGTTTATTTCGGTTGTTGTTAGCATGCAATCTAGAACATTGAATGAGAATAACAATTGAGTGGGAATAACAATTTTTATTAAAAAAAAAACTTTAGTTGGAACATAGCCTACTGTGTTTGTGTATTGACTGGACTACATTTCCATGGGTCTGCATTATGTTATATATATATATATTTTTGTCATATATATATATACTTTTTTTTTTGCGATTATTTTTTTAGGAAGCCTGCTGAATAACTTTATACTCTATATACTACAGGGGCATGAAAAAGTATCTGAACCTTTTGGAATTTCTCACATTTCTACATAAAATCACCATGAAATGTGATCTGCTCTTTGTCAAAATCATACAGATGTAAAAACAGTGGTTTAACTAAAATCACCCAAACATTTATAGGTTTTCATATTTTAATGAGGATAGTATGCAAACAATGACAGAAGGGGGAAAAATAAGTGTCATCACATTTAATATCCCCCCTCCCCTTTGGCAGCAGTAACTTCAACCAGACGCTTCCTTTAGCTGCAGATCAGTCTGTCACATCGATCAGGACACACATGTTGGAGGGGGGCAGGTACACAAGTTTTGGTGAACGTAACGGGAATGTATTTCTCTTTCAATTGTTACCTTTAGTCAGTTTTTGTTACATCAATAGAATTTAAATAAAAAACAATGTTTGGGCTAAAATATCTGCTAAATGCAGAAATCCTTCGCATTTTAAACTTTTTATTTGATACGTGATAAGTAATTTTTTTGACCTTGTACAGTATCTGTACTTTTACTTAAGTAAAAAAAAAAAGTGAGTACTTCATCCACCACAAAAGTTTTTTTCAGGCGGAAGCTCGGTAAAACCACTGCTGCCGCTGGGACACACATAAACCTGCACAGGCCCGTGTTGGTCCAGCGTGATTGATGCGAGCACACTCTCTTGAAGGGGAAAAAAGGGGCTCTTTACAGCAGTCTCAGTTAAAATGTCGAGGCTTTTTGTACTCATCATGGCATTGGTTGAGTAAAAAAGTTATATAATTAACACTAAAATTTCCGTATAACACCTTTATTATACTACAGGCCAGGCATGCACAATATACATTGTGTACCCCAAAAAATGTATGCACTCTTTAGCAGTTGGTAACCAAATTGTCTATGGATTGACAAAAAAAAACAACATTGAATCAATGATCAGACTAAATTTGAAGAAAGCAAATTCGTTCTCAAATGCTACTGGAAGTATGAAAATGCAGTTCAAGTGTGAACATGTCAAGCTATTAGCTGCAAAAGGGTGTATACATTTCTTGGAAGACCCTGTATGTTCAAACCCGTGCACCTTTTCCATACTCCAGGATTAACTGTCTGGTAGAGGCTACAAAAAAGGTTCATGGTAAAGAATTGTAATACATTAGGTTTTCTGAACACAAACATTGAATTGCCTATAAACGTAATGGCACTTTTTGAGTTTTCTCTTTTTATGTGGACGAGCAGGTTTGAATTAATGGCAAAGTGTGCAATCATATACGTCATATACGTGCAGCACTGCAAGTGTGTCATTACGAAGAAAGATCGAGTCACGCATCTGTAAAAAGTCAAGAATATTATGACTATTGTATTTCCATGTTAGGTAAAACACCAGGAATCCGATAACGAATCGTCATTTACTGTTGTTGTAATCTGAACAAGTTCTTCTACTGTTCTAGCAATCATGTTACGTCTTTGAGAAGCTTTCTGAAAAACAAACAAAAAAAATATATTAAATCTCCACCGCCACAATTTGAGCTTTCGATTTGGACTAGAGTTGTTACATTTTTCCTCTTCATTCTACATATTTGATTTTATTCTTGCCAGAAATACACACATTGGCTCTATTGGTTTCACCAATGAGACGTCGCAACAATTATCATTATACCATCATATTATACCAGTTGTAACGCTTGGCAGGGCAGGATGAGCGTATAGAAGGCAAAAAAAGAAGCAGACGTCCACCCATGCACTTTTAATAGTCAAAAATAACTCCAGCTCTACCACTCGTCACTCGGAGCTCAGCGGTACGCACACACGCGTTCCCAGACGAACTCCCCCAACACAAGTAAGCAATAACAGAAGAAGAACATATACAACATAAATAAAGCAGCGCCACCGCGCGGTGGACGTCGGGAGGAAGACCACTCAAGGAGGTGACTGTTACACAGTCAGACGTAACAATACAGTCACATGACCACAAAAAAGCTTCTATGATCACACCAGCCTGTTCAATCACATGGCGTCCTTAAATTGTCGTTTTTAAAAAATAAACTGTTTCACATACAGCGCTGCTGTCAAAAAGCATTAATTCCAGCCCCTCTCCCAGTTTTTGACACTGATAGACCAAGGAAAATCGGAGGTATGATCGTTTTAATTTCATGGCAGGAAATATGTTTTCTCGGCTATCTCATATGCTCTTTGGAAGGGTGATGTTTCATTTCTGTAGGTTTTCGAGTGGGAATTTGATTTTTGGGGGGGGCTTAATGTAGTCAAGATAAATATTTTGTTTTTCATTTTATTACCTTCGTGGAAGGGATGAATATCATTGTTTATCAACTCTTCCTTCCTCTTCGAATCCATACCCGCTCTTTCTGGAGACTCCTCATCAGACTCGGCATAATTTACTCGCCTCCTACGGACTGGATGGTCTTCTCTTGTTCCACACCTTCTTCTAACCCCGCCCTGTTGTTGTGATGCCAAATTTTCAATATAATTGTGATCAAAATAGATTATTCCAGCAGAGATAGGATATAAAACTTTGCAGATGCAAGATGGCGGCCACTGACTCGAACTTCGACTTGTCCAATGTATGGGAAAACTCGTATACGTAGTTACGATCCTTTTTTTATTTATTACACCCCTAATTAGTGCACTTTGTGATTCATCTTTTTTAACTCTTACTTTTCTGACTGAAGAAAACACATTGAGAGTAGATAATACTGGTCATCAGCTGTTAGAACATTATTTGGATGTACTGTATCAACCTTGTTTCATTTAATTTAAGCAAAGCAAACAAAAAAACAAACACTTTAACTAATGGAAGGGTCCACAACACATGCACATAGATGTGGAGCACTAGTTCAATTTATAATTTAATTTGGTATAAAATTAAATTTAATATTTACACCATTGTATGAAACCTGAATGATAGTTTGTTTCTGAACCAAGAGTGGTATTTACAAATCTTGCGTATTTTTTCCCAACAATTTCATGTGAGGTGCTTTTCTTTTTTTATCTACTCTCAGGGGTGAAAGTGGGCCAGAACGGTCAGGAACGCAGTTCCGGTATAAGATTCAGGGCCGGAATGCTGTTCTGGTACGCGGTGCTTTGATTAGAAAAATATGACAGCAAATGTAAAAAAAAAAAAAAATGCTAAGCTGCCACACATGCATTTCATCTCCAAGATGAAAACAATCTACCAACATCAGATTTACATACACAAGTGTTAACAACAAGCATAATAAAGTGCTTGTGTAGCGTAATCCGTTTCCACCAATATTCATCATTTAGTTTATTCCACGGACGGCATGGAGGTTGCCCCATCTGCTGCAGTTATCTGAGTCTGACGATGATGAGTCACGTCAATGTGCGAATGCACAGCAAAACCCCTGGACTCATTTATCCGTTCAATTGGCTGACTTACTGACATGTGATCAGCAGAGATAGTTAGCTCTGATTTGTTCAAATGTGCATGTTTTCTGGAACAGCAAAAAAAAAAAAAAGTTTGTGGAATTGATGCGACAAAAAAAGGGCAATGCAACAGAAAATGGATCATTTTTAAGAGCAAGGAAAGAGTTGAGCAGGCTTATTTATCATATGTTGTTTTATTTGCTCCGATGAGGAGGTTTAAAACATCTTAGTGTCAATGTGCACTTTGGACTTATATTTGTTCATTTATGATAGGCTACTTATTCATTTCCTTATGATTTAAAAAAGTCGATGTTTGTGCGATCTTCAAAATATATTCCATTTCACTCTGCATAATATAAGTCATTTGTACTTCTTTTTCTTATTGTATGTTACTTATATATTTATTATTTTAAAAAAGAAAGCAAAAGTAAATGTTTACTTAACTTCAATTTTAATATACATCCTATGTTCTTAAGTAGTTAAAATTGAGATTTGGCATTTAGTATGTGAGGCAATGAGGAAAAATAAAAATTAGGAGAGGGAGGTTGGGATTATTGCTTTTGTTACCTTTTATTTTGCAAATCATTGAAAAAATAAAATTTTGAATGAAAATCAGTTTTTGTATGTGTTATAGAAATAACTGTATGAAAACAGTTTTCTTTGCATTTTAGTAGTTTTAGGAGGTTTGACCCCCCCACCCCAAACTGTAAATAAATAAATTAATTAAATTAAATTTCTGGCTCCGTGGCGAACTTCACATCGGGGAGTTCCGGCAAGAAATTCTAGCCACTTTTACCTCTGTCTACTTTCAATGTGTTTTCTTCAGTCAGAAAAGTAATAGTTAAAAAAGATGAATCACGATTAAAAAGTGCACTAATTAGGGGTGTAATAAATAAAAAAAAGGATACCACTAATTGTAATGTTAGTTCATTGTTCATTGTGTTTCTTCATGTGTGTTGTGTGTTTTGTTTTTCAGTTTTGCTAAACACACAAGTGCACTTGGTGCACTTTTTATCGTCGCTTTTGGTTACATAACAACTGGCTGAACGGACGTATGACGTACGTGAGTGTGAAGGGGTGTCCCAATTCATAGGGCTGACGTTTCAAGCCCTAACCCTTATTGCTCCGTTTGAAGGGCCAAGGGGTAGAAGTAGAAAAATAGAAATGGGATGCGGTCGACGTGTCCTTCCTCGGTGCATCAGCAATGGCCCCATTTACAAAACAAAGGCTACACTCTGTCCCAAAGTGGGACAGTCTTGGGGATGATCCCAGGATGTCCAAAAATTGGACAAACATGGGACATCTAGTGTTAGGTCTTACCCTCGGTCTTTTGTCCTGTCAAATAAACCTAGATATCAGTTTATCCAACATATTGAAGAGTGAAATTGGTATACCCACCGGGAGAGACTGAAACATAATAGTTGTCAGTCTGTATTGTGTAGTCTTAGTATTAGCCGCCCTCCGTTCTCCTTGCAAGCTGTTCAATTAAACTGAGTGCCTTCTTCCCTTATTTTCTGTAATATTTATAAATGTCCTCCTAAGGATTTGTATTTGAACTTGAAATACAAGAGCTAAGTTTCACTTTTTAAATGGAATAACTGAAATAAATCTACTTTTCAAAATATTCTAAATGTATTACCAGCATTTGAACCATGAACCATGGATTTAAACCATGCTCGGTGATTGTATTATAGTGAGTGACGAGATGGTGGAAAGAGACAGAAGGAGGAGGGGAAAAAGTTAATAATTGCACCTTTGCGGACAAGTGATTTTGCACCTGGAGAGGAGTAAGTAGAGGTTTGAAAAGCCAAGTATACTGAAATTGTACTTAGGGCTGAGAGGTGGTTGCCATTCTGTTGCTGGGCCGTAAGGGCTGCTGGCGGTGAAGAGCCAGAGGAAAAAAGGGGTTACCACATTTGCAAGATCTAAAAGCTGGGATTATCAATTGAAGCATTTTCTATTTTCTGTGCCCTGGCTGTCCCTTCTTCAGTTTCAAATGTCACATAGAAAGCAACTCTATGCAGGTTCTTTACATGCTCTTAGTAGGACAAGATTTATTGCTAGGCCCATATGACGAAAACACAATCCGCTTTTGAGAAAAAAAAGTGATTTATCATTGCCAGCATTCTTAGACTGATTAGGTCCATTCAAAGACATCAACATCTGATTGGGTGTCCCCTTGCAGTCTCATACTTAGACTGTCCAATCACTGCTAACTCCTGTGTTATGCAATAGATCGCCTGCATGTTTGGCAGAGAGAATAAAAGCTCCTGCTTCAAACTTATCACCCTTTTTAAATAAGCAAAGGAGTGCTGGGTGTGCAAGCAGAGGTAAGAAAGACACACAAAGATACACACATATACACGTGCGTGTATAAAGTATTGGAAAGTTACTGTCAGTTTTTAATAGCCTTGCACACTGCTTGGCGCAAGGTCCATATTTAAACACATTTTGTAATGCAAAACTTGCCTCACAGATACTTCTACGTCTGTTTGTATGGTCAGTTTGTGTATGCATTTCTAGGTAAAGAAATATATGTATGGAAATATACAGTATGTATAGATTCATTCATTCATTTTCTCCTACTATATACAGTATATGTAATGATATTTACTGTATGTATGTATATATTAGGCCTGGGAATCTGGCATGAGACCGATTTGATGCATATCTAGAGTTATTGGTTGGAATTCAATACAAAGAGAGTATCTTTAACAATTCAGATGGGAAGTGATTCCATTGGATATGGTGAGGAAACAAAGCGATACAAATCTACATAAATACACGCGCGCACACCCACGCATGTATGCATATACAGTTTATCACAAAAGTGAGTACACCCCTCGCATTTCTGCAGATATCTAAGTATATCTTTTCATGGAACAACACTGACAAAATGACACTTTGACACAATGAAAAGTAGTCTGTGTGAAGCTTATATAATAGAGTTAATTTATTTTCCTCTCAAAATAACTCAAAATATAGCCATTAATATCTAAACCCCTGGCAACAAAAGTGAGTACACCAAATTGAAACTACGTACATCCCTAAATGTCCAAATTGAGTACTGCTTGTCATTTTCCCTCCAAAATATCATGTGAGTCGTTACAGGAGTGCTGTCAGCATTGCTGCAGAGATTGAAGAGGTGGGGAGGTCAGCCTGTTAGTGCTCAGACCATACGCTGCATTCTACATCAAATTGGTGTGCATGGCTGTCACCCCAGGAGGAAGCCTCTTCTGAAGACGGTACACAAGAAACCCCGCAAACAGTTTGCTGAAGACATGTCAACAAAGCACATGGATTACTGGAACCATATCCTATGGTCTGATGAGACGGGCGGGTTTTCTTGTGTACCGTCTTCAGAAGACGTTTCCGGGCCGGAGGGACTGTTTAAAGGAGGCTCACTGAAAACAGGTTGACAATTTATTCAGGATCGAAAGAGATCAAAACAGCAAGGCGAACCAGAAACACTCAGGTGAGGAGGCAAACTCGTTCCAAGGTCACCATATCAGAAGTTCCCGAGAAACAATGACAACGCTTAGTTAAACATTCAGTCTTTTGAAGGCTCTCGCGGGGCAAGCAGTGGGCAGGAAGAAGGGTGTGTTTGGGATTATTGTCTGTTAGTGGATTGGACAGCAGGATTCAGGAGTTACTGTTGTCCGGGCAACGAGGATGTGGATTTTGCCACCTCAGCGTCAACGGGGCTCTTGGAGTGTTGTCAGTCGTGTTATCAGTTGGATATCGAGTGTTCTCCTGTGTTCATCATGTTAGGACAGACCGTCCTGCCATTTGTTGTGGACAGTCCGGGAGAACTGCTTGTGAGACTTGGTGGTGCAGACGTAGGCTTGTCAGCGCCAATCTTGCTCAGTTAGTTGTATGCACGTGCTGGGCTTCTGTGATAAGGAGGTGTTGTTTATCTCTTATGCCCTATATTCTGCTTGTTTTCATTAAACTATGGTATAAGTGCTATTTATTTTATATTGGGTGTGTTAGAGTAATACAAACAGTCATACAGTAAATATGAGAAACGATAATATTCCCTGACTGATTGGTGTGTTAGAGTAATGCAAACACTTAGATGGTGCCTACGAGAAAAGTTACTATCTCCTTCAATATATACTGTGTATATATGTATATGGCGGAAAACACTCAGGCGACTTGAAGTTCCGCTCTGAGACCCCCAATTTGGCCAATTTCAAAATTGTCCAATATGCATGTGTGATACATCATTGGAAAGCTTAAAATCTCAATTTTCTGGGGGAAGAAAAATTCTGGACAGGAGGGCATTTTAAAAAAAAAAAGTTTTTTAAACAGCAAAACCATATCTGGAGGTGAGAGCACGCGAGAGCAGAATTACAGATGGCATGACTTTAACGAGATATTATCGCGTACTTACCTTGTTTTGATCCAAAAACTCCATATAGCCTGTTTCGCTGAGTGTCAAGACACAGCTGTGAATGGCCACAGCAGGATTTTTGGGGGATTTTACGGGTGAAACATGGTCATATAACAAGGGTCGCGATGCAGAAATCGCAGACATCAAGGAGTGGTTAAGATTTTCTTTTTCTTTCTTCTTTTCTTTCTCTTTTATTTGTTTGGATCAATTATTTATCATCTAAAATATCGGGGAAAATGCGACAGTAACAAAAGAATACAATTTAGCAATAGTTATCAGGTAGATATCCGTGACTTTTTACAGACGGCATTTTATTCATTGTGACGTCATTTGTTTAAAAGTTTAAAATATGCGAGTGAATCATTTTTAAAAGTTTTTTTTATTATTATTTTTTTTAAGATGACATCAGTTAATGATTCTAAGCTATAAATGGCAGACATTTTGAATAATAAACATAATTACTTAGCTTGTTTTCATGGCTGGGTTGAAACAAAAACGATTGCGCGACATCTGTAAACGGGGGTTTCCGGGGTAACACGGACAAATTACAAATAGTTAGGGGGCTTAATGCGCCATGAATCTGCTATGGCAGCATACAGACATGTTGTTCTATCAAGCACAACAGTTCTTTTTGCTTAAAAGCAATTTCAGCAGTTTCTTTTAAAGAGGAGTGCAAGAGCAGAAACTGCTTTTTCAGTCTTGTCTGTGTTTTCCGCCATATATAAAATACAATAATAAAAAGTTTGTGGGTGTGTATGTACCCATAAATACATAGACATATATACATACAGTGGTAACTCTTAAAAAAAATCAATTGGTTCTGGAAGTAGTTTTGTGACTTGAAAATTTCATAAGCAGAGACGGGTTGTCCATGTACAGTAATTTCCCTAATCCCTTTCAAGCCCGCCAAAATTCAGACATAAATAAAATACAAATTCATGTTACAATTAGATTATTGCACAACAAACATAAAATCAGAGTTGTGCATAATGTAAAAAAACAAAACAAGAATGGAGTACAGAATAAAAATTAACACGCTCATGCAAAGCTGTCGGAACACGAGGGGCGAATGATGAGGATGCTGGGATACACACATCCACATACAGTAGAGGTCCCTCTCACCAATTGGATGCCTGGAATGCTAGGCCAATGGCAGAGTAGCCATAGGTATGTTACGTTCCGTAAACTGTATTTTTGCCTTTCGTATCCTGAAATTTCCTTCGTCCATATTTTCCCGTTGAGGCGTGTCCTAACCTGAAAATTCTGTATGTAGAGATGTTGGTAAGAAGAGGCGCCACTGTTTACACACACAATGGTGCCTCAACATACGAAAGCCTTTACAAAAATTCATTTCACCCAGTTTTTTTGAAGTGGTTTTCACTTCATATTACGAGGAATGATTCGTCATACGAAAGGTAATACATGCTGTTATAGATCATTCCCGCTCGCATCAATGCAATAATGTAACTACATTTGACTACAAATGATCAGAAATGTCTACTTTAGTCTTATCTCCCGCCTAATTTTCACCCATGTTTCCTCCGGACCTTTTCAATGGTCACTTGCTAACTTCATACAGGCCCAGACATGTGCTGACTTGAGCAGGGGAACCTACCATGCTATGCATTACAGTAAACCATGACGGCATACTGTAGTGTTATCAGTAACCTTTGAAACTGTGGTCTGTTTTTTTTTTTTTTTTTAATTTAGGTCATTGACCAACTCCTCCTCCCACTTCTGGGTCGATTCCTCTTATCATCATTGATACGCAACGAGCACAGGTATGTAGTAACGCATTACATTTACTTGGGTAACTTTTTGAAAAAACAATGCACTTCTCAGAATAGTTTTACCATGACATACTTTTACTTGAGTAGATTTGTGAAGAAGAATCCCTACTCTTAGTCCATCCACTACTTTGGGCTACTAGAGCTTTCATTCTACGTATGAGATTTTACTTTACTTTTGCCTGAGACTCCCACAGTTGCTGTGGGAGTTATACTAACAAGACGTCACAACATTTATCACATGACTTCATTATACCAGTCAGATGTAACAATACAGTCACATGACCACACACAAGATGACAGTCGGAAGTCCTATGATCACGCCAGCCTGGCCAATCACGTAGCGTCTTTAAAGCACCATAAAAATAAACTCTTTGACAGAGACAGCTGCTGTCAACATGACTCAAAGCGCTGATTTCAGTCCCTTGCCCATTTTTTTGGGCACCGATTGACCACGGAAAACTATAGATACTGTATGATCGTTTACATTTCATGGTAGGAAATGTTTTCTCCACGAGAGGGCACTAATGCTCTTTGGACGTACTGTATGATGTTTTATTTCTGTAGATTTTTCATTCATTCATTCATTTTCCATGCCGCTTTTCTAGTCGCCTAATATGGTCATTTTATAGTACAGTATAATAATATAATAATTATATAATAATCATACACACTGCAAATTTAGGAGTGTTAATTCAACTCCTATAGAGTTAATTTTAAAGTGTTTCTATTGGTCCATCCTAGATTGAGTAAAAACAACACTTTTTAAAGTTCAACATATTACCAAGTGATACAGTTGGAACAACACTGTGAATAGTTGAAATTTAACAGATGTCAGTGTTGAACTTACACAACACTAGTGTGAAGTGTTAATTTTTAACAATGAGTGTAGTTTTAAACATGAAATAAGATTTCAATTACCGGTTTATTAACTCTATAGAGAGTGTTGTATTATTCTAATCTACATCAAGAGAAACAAAAAGGCTAGCAGCACCAGACGGCTGTCAAGAGACTTGCAGGGGCCGGGGACAAGATACCATTATAGCCCCCCCCCCCCAGCCACCGGTTTGTCACGACAACATACATACTTTAACGCATTGCAAGCAATGACAGTGTAAATTTTCAAATTATTTAATTGGAGATTGATAGTTAAATTTAACAGACCGTAATGTGATGTGACACAATATAATCAGTTTCCATCTATTGTCCCATATAGGCTACAGTACAATACAACTGAGAGTGCTATGCCTGCCTGCTAAGCAACAAAACAGTACCATCACTTCCGATCCGGGTCACGGAACCAATGTAACTAACTGGTCTGAATCGCAATTGACCAAGTTAAGACTCGAACCTGCGCTGCTAGCGTGCTTTCTTGAAGGCATCGGGAGGGAGGTTTCCCTGGCATGCAATGCACCTGCTTGCACCTGGTACATACACACGTTTGTGCAAAAGTGCCACCAGCACATCCAAAGTACAATAGTCATGCTAACTTCCCTTTTCAAACTTCTAGTTGCAAGTAGGCTTCTATTTCTTGTTGCAAATAAAATACTACTGCATGGAAGTCATATTTTATTCGTAGAAGGAGTAATATGTAGCACACAAAAGATGTCTTTAACAAGCTGAAAAATGTGCTACTAAGGCTAGGTTCATACCGCAGATCTTAATGCACAAATCCTATTTTTTACGTGGTTTTCTGACTCGAGTGAAGCATTAACTTGACAGTCTGAACGGGACAAATCACATAGAAGTAGACCATTTAAATCCGATCTAAGTCACTTTCATATGTAGTTCGAATCTGATCTGGGCCACATTTTTCCAGAATTTGGCTGTGTTCTGAACACTCAAGTCTCCCAAATCGGAATTCATGCAGCAATTACGTCAGCAAATAACGAGAGAGACGGGGAACTATGGCACCAATGGAGCTGTGCATTAGCGCTAGCGTCAAGCTTAATTTCAGCTTTCAGGCAGTGGGTGGGCTTGAACACAGTTATGTGTTTTTTTCAGTTTTCCACCGGTTTTCCCAATTTTTTCTTCCTTTTTTTTTTTTTTAAATAAATTTTGCGGATTTTCTCAGATTTGCTAGTTTTGCTGTTTTTTTTAATTTTTTTTTTTACGTTTTGTAATTCTTTAATTTGTTGTGGTTTTTGGACTTTCAAGGGGATTGGTTTTTGCTGTTTTTTCTGGTTTTGATTGTTTTTCTTTGAAGTGTTTGGGTGTGTTTTTGTGTTTTTATGTGTATTTGTTTTGAGAACCATAAACCTTTTCATACATTTAAAAATATGTCAAGACAGGATTGAACAACAAATGTAACAATCAATAATGCTCGTGAAATTATTCATAGGGCTATAGCAATCTCTATTCAGAATAGCAGCACTCCATCCCCGTTCTCCTTGCTGATCTGTGTCAATCTCACGATTGACCTCCAGCGCCCCCATGCAGACGAATTTCTGTCGTTGCGACAGAGGACTTCAACCCTTTTAGTTTGCTTGTTACTTAAGTTGGATCACTCTTAACTGTCAATCACTTAGAAAAAAAATGAATAAAAATAAAAGTGTCATTACACCTCCAACAGGGGTGCTCTCAATGTTTGGTTTAATTAGTGTGATAAACTGTAAACTACTCCGTGGAACAGCGTATCAAACAACCTGATTCTTTGATTACATGGGACAGGCCGCAAAGAGTAATTGTGTACTCATACGCCATGCGCTCACCCCCAAACATATATAACATATACGCCATGCGCTCACCCCCAAACATATATAACATACAGTAAATACATACATACATATATATTATACAGTTTACTGTCCATGAATATTGACCTTAATCAGAATATATATTAATATACTGTATATAATCCGAGGTGGGTTGAGTAACCAAAAATTTTTTGTTACTTCAAAATAATATTACTGAAGTAAAAGTAAAAAAAAAAATGTACTCAAGTCCAAGTAAAAAAGTATTTGATGAAATGAATACACAGGTAATGAGTAACATTGTGAGTAACTGCTTACAATGTCTGAGCTTTTTTTTTTTTTTTTTTTAAACAATAGTATTTTTTCCTCAGTACAAAGTTAGCTATATGAACTGTTATAATTAGACTTTGAAGAAGAAGAGGGCTATATCCTACTACATAACGACATTAAGCCAAAGAAATACAAAAAAATCTTTGGAGTCCAGCGAAAGTGAAAAAAAAATACAGAAATGAAGCAGCATTCGTCCAAAGAGCATGAATGCCCTCTAGTGGAGAAAAAACATTATTACTCTTACTCCCAGGTTGGCGTGATCATAGAACAGCAAGCTTAAGTCTGATTGGTATAATGGAGTCATAAAATTATTATTGCGACATCTCATTGGTGAAACTGGTCGAGCTCCTGTTGGCATCGCTGGCTGGAAAAGTAAAATCTAATATGTAGAATAAAGAGGAAAAATGTAACGACAAGTGGTGCGGAGTAAGAGTGGCATTAGTTCTTCACAAATCAACTCAAGTAAAAGTAAAAAGTATGGCTTAGTGAAACTACTCTTAGAAGTGCATTTTTCTCAAAAAGTTATTCAAGTAAATGTGACGGACTAAATGTAACATGTTACTACCCACCTCTGATAATAATAATAATAATAACATATATTCACAATATTCAAAGAAGTAGGATATTGACGTTTGTTTGCACCATTGTGCCTATTAACTGAATTATTTGAATCACATGTGGCTGCTAATATTTCTGCCAGTTTTGTGATGTATCTCTTTGCGCCTCTTTCATATGATCTGTCTATATGTATATAAATATATATATATATATATATATATATATATATATATATATATATATATATATATATATATACAGTACTTTGCAACTACTAGTACTAGTACTAAAGTACTTTGCAAGTACTTTTTTGTTTTAAGCATTTATTTCAATGTATTTTACGGAAAGATACACTGCTCTAGCCTTCATAAAGTCTCTCCATACCATTTTGAATATACTGTATTTGTTAAACATTCTAGAAAATATATTCGTACTATTTTTCTAACACTCATTTGCATGCACATACTGTACAACATACTACTCTCCACCCCTATGCTATGTTAAAAACACCATTGTTACACAATGTGGCCTTTGGACCAAGTTAGACAACATGGACTTTGCATGTTTGCATGAAGAAAGAAATGTCTGTATATCGGTGCTTTATATTTTTTGATCATGTGTTGTTAATGCATTTCCTTAATCATGAACCATTAACATGGTTAATGCAAGTAGGCAGTTTTTTTTTTCTGATATAGAAAATCGATAATCAATTTGCAGTTCTTTACTAATATTTGAGTGCAGAATCCAAAACTGATCTAAATTTTTCTTCTTTTTGTACTATAGGATCCCCATAAAAAAAAACAAAACAAAAAGCTAACAACAACATAAAACTACCGTAGAAAAATGTGGTTGTTTCATAAAAAATAGTTCAAATTTTGTAATAATGAAATATGAAGGAAACAAAACAACTGCAATTTTTATTCAACACTAAAATGTTTTTACCAGGGATATGGCTAGTTTTGTACCAGAAGTAACAACATTGTGGGGGTAGAGATTAGCTCACCAGTGCTAATTACATAACTGTATTTTTACTGTATGTTGTCCATTTTGGTGATACTTAAAGGGACAAATATTTTTTTTAGTTGGTACGAGGCAAAAAGTTTGAGGTGATGCATTTAAGGGGTAAACATAAAAATGAAACATCTATGAACCATTTTAAATCAAATGAATTACAGTGTATCACAAAAGTGAGTACACCCCTCCCATTTCTGCAGATATTTAAATCTTTTCATGGGACAACACTAGCCACGTTTACATGCTGACTTTTTTTCATACCGATTCAAATCATTCCGAATGGAAATTTCACATCAGCTGTTTACATGTCACTTCATCTATTCCGATCCAGCGTTTACATGTGACTGCCTTTATTCCGAAAGGACGTTTGACAACTGCCGTCTGACATGCGCAGATTAATCAAAACAAAGCGTCACGTTGCAAAACATGGAGATCAATCGTCAGATCAGCTGCTGTTTTAACTTTTGGAGTGGAAACAAAACTTCAGAATGATACGCCGTTCATTTAAAAAGTTGTGTGGGTGCGCTGTGCGTGTGCTTGGAAGCCATGTTGCAAGTGACGTTACTTACGTCACCAAGTGACGTCACCACGTCCGTACGGAGCATGCGCAGAAAGAACGCAACCGGACACCATTCCGCTTCCCTGTTTACATGATATAATTTTACTTCTAATCGGTTTGGGAAAAGGAATATTCCACCCCTGTGAATCGGAATGAAATTCCATTCGGTTTGGGCCTGTTCATTCCGAATGAGGTGTTTATATGGAACACATTTATTCGGTTTGAACAAATATTCCGATTGTAATTGGAATATTTGGCTCCATGTAAACGTGGCAAATGACAAAAATGACACTTTGACACAATGAAAAGTAGTCTGTGTGCAGTTTATATAATACAGTTCATTTATTTTCCCCTCAAAATATAAGCATTTAATATCTAAACCCCTGGCAAACAAAGTGCATGGCTGTCACCCCAGGAGGAAGCCTCTTCTGAAGATGGTACACAAGAAAGCCCGCCCGTCTCATCAGACCATAGAACATGGTTCCCGTAATCCATGTGCTTTGTTGACATGCCTTCAGCAAACTGTTTGTGGCCTTTTTTGTGTACTGTCTTCAGAAGAGGCTTCCTCCTGGGGTGACACCAATTTGATGTATGGTCTGAGCACTAACAGGCTGACCCCCCACCTATTCAATCTCTGCAGCAATGCTGACAGCGCTCCTGTAACGAGTCACATGACATTTTGGAGGGAAAATGACAAGCAGTAATCAATTTGGACATTTAGGGATGTACGTTTTTTCAAAGGGGTGCACTCTTGTTGCCAGGGGTTTAGATATTAATGGCTATATTTTGAGTTATTTTGAGGGGAAAATAAATGAATTCTATTATATAAGCTGCACACAGACTACTTTTCATTGTGTCAAAGTGTCATTTTGTCAGTTTTGTCCATTGAAAAGATATACTTAAAGAAATGTCAGGGGTGTACTCACTTTTGTGATACACTGTACAATAAGGACAAAAGGTTTGTCATCACTTTAATGGGGTGGCTATTGCGGTGTGCTACTTGAACTTTCTCATTTCTCATTTAACAAGCTCATCTCTAGTCAAATGTGCTAAACAACCAGGCATGTTTACAGTGGGGCACAAAAGTATTTAGTAAGACATCAATTGACCAATTGACCTCTCTTGCTTAGGGGCGTCACTAGACCCAATACAATACTGGGGCACAGCGGGGCACTGGCAAGTGAGCAAAAAAACTTTTAGCTCAAAAAGCTAAAAAACTTTAAACACTATTTAATGTATTCTCACCCTTTCTTTTGACCACTACTTGACTGAAATACAAGTTTCTTTAAAAAAAAAAAAAAAAAAAAGTGACAGGGTTTTGTTTTTCAGCCATCAGTGTTCAAAATAAAAATTGGGACGCCCCTTGCTGATTGTCAATTCACCTCTGCTCATGCTCATCAACATTCACCTCTCCTTATGTTGTTATGCAACAAATTTTGAATTACTTAACTTGCAGACATGGTAGATCACTTGAATACACCGGCCATTTTATCAACGCTCGATTGAGTAACTTGTTAAGCAGTCAGTGACTTCAAAACGTGATTATGACTTTGAATGGAGCACTTACCATACAAATTTGCCATCCGCTGATGTGACGTGACGCCTGCGTGCTCTTCTGTTTAGTAGCCTTTCAGGTGCGCGTTGACAGTGACGTCAAATGTCAACCATTAAATTTCAGAGTTTGAGCGCGTCCCGTCTGCACGGTCCGCACTGGAACAGTGTGTAACCTATCATTTGGACTGTCATAGTGCTGATCCTGGCCGCATCTGGAGCACTGACGTTAAGCGGCTGTGATTGCTATGCGGATTTGGTGAGCTGAGGCTGGATCCAGCACGCAGCTGCCTGCTTTTAGGGTCCTCTTGTTTGTAGCAACCATGTTTTTATCCCACATTACGGCATCAGAACAATTTTCCAACTCGGGGACTCAGATCTTCCGACATACCTGAACGCAGCATACCTGTAGCTGCTTCGCGAAAGTATCAACTCATATGCCAATCACAGCCAAAGTTACGTGCATAAATCACCATATTAAGGAGCCATGCGCAGATTGTCTATATGGAGTGAATAAAGTAATATGACCATATTATATAGGCACATTCTGTACATTATGCTATGTAGACTTAAACCCAAAAGTATTTTTTTTACCGGTGAAGTTTTTACTGGGGCACTGCACGGTGGCCGAGTGGCTTGCACATCAGCCTCACACCTCTGAGATCAAGGATTCAATCCTAAGCTCCGGCCTTCCTGTGTGGAGTTTCCCAGTGACTGCATTGGTTTTCTGCGGGTACTCCACATTCCTCTCACATCCTGAAAACATACATGGTAGGCTGATTGAACACTCTAAATTGTCCCTAGGTATGAATATGTGCGTGAATGGTTGTTCGTCTCCTTGTACCCTGCAATTGGCTGACAACCAATTGAGGGTGTACCACGCCTACTGCCCATAGTTAGCACTCCCATGACCCTTGTGAAGATAAGCGGCTGGCAAATTGAATGAATCCAGATCAGTACTGGGGCATGTGCCCCAGTGAAATATGTCTGGCGACGGCTATGCTTTTGCTAAGCCAACAAGGTTCGTGACTCCAGATGAATACCGCAGAGGTTTGACTTTTAAGTGATTTATTTTGGAGCAATTCCAGTGCAACATTCCCCAGATTGAGGCAAACGGTTTACAAAATGGAGCAGAGGCCCATAGCAAAGCAAAATGGAAGATGAGATCTTTTCATGTCTCATTGACATCTCTGAGAAATGAATCAGCAGTAATCGAGAGCAGAGTGGTTTTCTCAAATTTGTCTCATGAGAAGTAAGTCTCATAGTGAGAATTACATGAGACGGTCTTGGGAATAGTTCTAACGGCACGATTTTTCAATAAAATCTCACAGCTGTCTCCTTTCAAGATCTCACCAACAGACAACTATGAGGACTTGTGTCAATCTCAAATGTGTCTCAATTTTATCTCCTTACTTGGAGTGACGATTTCAGTAATGTCTCAGTAAAAGATATGGATGAGCAAAGTATTTTATTTCTTCAACTTGCCTCAAAGCTGCCTCTTTAACTGATCTCACGGCGCAACCTTATATTGTGCCAGTCACAAATATTTCTCAATTTGATCTCCCTCCAGTCTGCATTTGCTCATTTTGGGTTTTCAAGATTATTTCATTGTAAGAAAGACAAGTCTGCTCTGACATGTCCAATCACATCTTAATTCATCTCATGCCAAAATCTGAGAAAATATTAGAATTGGTCAAATAAGTAAATAACATCTGGTTCATTTGGTCCATCTTGTTCAATGTAAAAATAGAGATCCCATCGTAAAAATGTGCTACTCATCTGTTGCTTAATCTCGTCTCGTGAGACAAATTTTTTCTCATCTCAAATTTATCTCATTCTCTGCTTATTTGTTTCTGAATTTGTGCTCCTAAGGGTACCCGTAGGAGCAAGTGATGAGTCAAATTGAGCATAGACATCATTGAGACAAAGGAGGTTGATTTGAGAAAGCCAGGTTTGAGCAATATTTGAGAAGAGAAATTCTCTTAATGAAACATGGAGTTAGACTTGTACCGCACTGTTCGGGTACTCAAAGCACTTTGACACTATAATCCTCATCTACCTGCTGGTGACACAACAACGTGGGGTTCAGTGTCTTGCTCAAGGATAGTTAGATGAATTCATCAGGACAGAGAGTTGAACTCACAACCTCTTGGTTGGGGAACGACTTCTCTACCACTGAGCCACACACGGGCTCAGATGTACTGTGCCCGATGTGACGTGGCACATAAATGGAAAGCAACTTTAGAAACAGCGTGTAGCAGCGATGAAGAAAATTTATTATTTTTTGGTTCATTTAACAATTTATATTTCTTTCATATTCCAAAAAAACCCTTCCAAATCGCAGACATGTTGCCTGTGAGCCAGTAGTTTTATCGAGACTTTGTCAGCCAGAGTGTTGCCAGTTTTGATGATGTCATCAAAAAGAGGACTAAGGTTCTTCACACTATTTTGTGGTAAACTTTAGTCTTCGAAATCAACCGATAATGCATTTGTAGCGGCTGATAGTTTTGGGCGCCGAATTTTTGGTCACATCTCGAATTTTTACATTGAACAAGATGAACCAAATGAACCAGATGTTATTTAACTATTTGACCAATTATAATATTTCCTCAGATTTTGGCATGAGATGAATTAAGATGAGACTGGACATGTCAGAGCAGACACTACTCTTTCTTACAATGAAAGAATCTTGAAAACCCAAAATGAGCAATTGCAAACTAAAAGATCAAATTGAGAAATATTTGTGACCGGCACAATATAAGGTTGAGCCGCGAGATCAGTAAAAGAGGCAGCTTTGAGCTAAATTGAAGAAATATACTTTGCTCATCCGTATCTTTTACTGAGACATTACTGAGATCGTGACTCCAAGTAAGGGATAAAATTGAGACGCATTTGAGATCGACACAAGTACTCATAGTTGTCTCTTGGTGAGATCTTGAAAGGAGACAACTGTGAGACTTCATTGAAAAATCGTGCCAGTAGAACTATTCTCAAGACCTTCTCATGTAATGCTCACTATGAGACTTATTTCTCGTGAGACAAAGTTGGAAAACTGAGAAAACCACTCTGTCTCGATTATTGCTGATCCATTTGCCAGAGATGTAAGTGAGACATGAACAAGATCTCATCTTCAATCTTGCTTTGCTATGGGATATTTTTATATTTTCTCGGAATTTTGCACGAGATGAATTCAGGTGTGATTGCACATGTTAGAGCAGATGCTACGCTTTTACAATGAAATAATCTCAAGAATTTGAAATCAGCAATTACAGACTGGAAGGACTTCAAATTGAGAAATATTTGTAACTGGCATATGTCTATTAAGGGCTGCGTGGCAAGAACCTTATTCCTTTATTCCTTTTAATATCAAAGCAATGTATAAATTATTAAATGAACCAAAATATAATACATTTTCTTCATCACTGCAACACGCTTTCTGAAGTTGCTTTCCATTGATGTGTCGTGCCACATAGAGGACACTGCATGTGTGGCTCAGTGGTAGAGAAGTCGTTCCCCAACTCAGAGGTTGCGCAAGACACTGAATCCCATGTTGTTGCGTCACCAGCAGGTAGATGAGGATATGGTGCTTTGAGTTCCTGAAAGGTGCTGTACAAGTACAAGTATTTTTAATTAAGAGAATTTCTCTTCTCAAATCTGGTTTTCTCAAATCAATCTCCTTTGCCTCAATGATGTCTTTGCTCATCACTTGCTCCTAAGGCTACCCTTAGGAGCACAAACTCAGAAACAAATAAGCAGAGAATAATAAAAATTTGAGATGATCGAATTCGTCTCACGAGACGAGATTAAGCAACAGATGAATAGCAAATTTTTGCAATGGGCAGATTGAATGAGATTATCAGTGTTATCAGTGTTGCAATATTGTTTTGTTTTTGGTGTCCTTTGACAGCTCAGATCTCCGAGTGTGTTATATATTTTATCACAGTTTTGCATCGGGAGTAAATACTTTTATGTTTTACTTGCAAAGTAAATTTTAATGCAAGTACTTTTGTACTTTTACTTGAGTAAATTTTTTCTCAGATACTTGTGCTTTTACTTCAGTAATTTTTCGCCCCTGTATCTGTTCTTTTACTTTAGTAAAAAAAAAAAAATGTAAGTACTTCATCCATCACTGCCTAGTATTGATACATTTGTATCGCTCGTGTTTACGAACAGATATCAAATTGGTTTATCGTCCCAAATTATAGAGATGTAAACATGTACCAATAATGGTGAAAAAAGGTTTTGTCACATTTTCATGACATCAAATAGTGTGTCGACTTTTTATAACCACCGCAATACTAAAACACCAAAGAAAGCTGCTCAAGCAAAATACATGTCACTTGTTAGCAATTGGAAAATATTTTCTGAAATCCCCAAATTCTATATTAATACATGCATTTTAGTAATTTTACAACTAACCTCTGATACCGAAATGATCCCCTTTTAGAAGTCGAGAATGAGGATTGCTGTGATTGGTCAGAGTCTGTTCGGTCAAGAAGTTTATAAGGAGCTGAGAAGAGATGGACATACCATTGTTGGAATATTCACCATTCCCGACAAGGATGGCAAGGCTGACCCGCTCGGTAAGAACTTAAGAACATGACATGTTGGGGCAAGTGTATTACGTGACCGTTAATTTTAGTATTGATATTTTTCATTTTATTTGCCAAGATTTATTAAATGGTAAATGGGCTTTTCACTTTAAAGGCACTCAAAGCGCTTTGCCACTGCAATGCCTATCTTAAGTATTCACCCACTTGGATGTTTTCCCGTTTTATTGCATATTATTATTTATTTATTTATTCCACGGACTTCTGCCCAGCGGCTCCCGTTTCAGTGTATCAAAGGGGCCGTTTACATGGTTACGCTCCGAGAATACGACACATTTTATATTTGCATTTACATGGTTCTGTCTTTGTGCTGGCTATCAATCAAAACAAATTAAACATCATTAACTATCACCAGTTGGTTCGACGCACCTTACTTTAAGTCTTGCTAGCGTTACATAGGTGCTCTCGACCTTCGATGAATGAGTGTCGTCCTTTGGCTCAGTCACGTTATGTTATGGAGTAAACTACCCACCTCTGGTTATTGCTATAACTGTGCCAAAAGCAATTTTCTTTGGCATTTCAGTGGTTTTACGAACCCCCCACCTCCCCCCAAAAATAAATTCTGGCTCTGTGGCGACCCTCATGTCAGGGAGTTCTGGCTGGAGAGGAAATTCTAGCCACTTTCACCACTGGTATAGATACAGCATGGCTGAAGGAGCTAAATTAGCTGCTACGAACTGCTTCGCCACCTCTGTTTAGAATCAAGAATATTGAGAGCATCTCGGGAGGCTGTGTTTTAGATTCGGTTTCTACAAATACAGCAATCCTTAATTTTTTGGCTCATCTAAATCATTTATAATCAATAGAAGGATTTATACTAATATTCTGTCGTAGCTTCCAGCTAAAGTAAGCTCATATCTCCCTTACTTTTTGAAAACAACTTGCCTCTTGCATCAACTCGGTTGTTTATACTGTAGGTCACTGTAGGCCACAGGTGCTCTGACATCATCTCATTTTGCATTCATAGCAGTCGGATGTTGGAGATTTTAGGCTACGTTCACACCACAGGTCAATTTTTTGCCCATATGCTAAGATTTGTATGCAGTTTGAACAGACTAATCCCGATGTTTTCAAATCGGACCTGGGCCATTTATTTTGTGGATATAATGTCTCCGATTCCTCACGATGAACGTGAGCATTCATCGTACACATCATAACTATACGTCATCAAGGGTGAAAGTGGTAACCCTAACCCAAAGAGTGTCATCAAATCTCCTAAAACCACTAAAATGCCAAAAGGGCAAGTGGTTCACAACTAAAATACAACAGGTTTGACACATTTACTGCATTAGTTCAACAAGTTTTTTTCTTCCTCTACTTTTCATTCCAAAAAAACGTGCATTTGTACCAATCAGAGCTAACTATCCATGCTGATCACATGTCAGTATGTCAGCCAATTGAACAGACAGCAGAGTCCAGGGTGGTTTGCTGCATGCAGGTGTACATCGACGTAAATTGTCATAGATACTGAGACAGAGACGCTAGGAAGAACTACGTGGAATAAATAAACAATAAATATCAGCGGAAACGGATGACGCTACACAAGCACTTTATTAGGCCTGTTGTTAACACTTGTGTATGTAAATCTGACATCAGTAGATTGTTCTTCTTGGAGATGTGTTTGTGGCAATCTGGCAGGTATTTTTTTAACATGGGGTTTTGACAGTCATATTTTCAGAGCACCCGAATCTTCCGGCCCACTTTCACCCCTGTACAACATCAATGAGTCAAATAAATCGACACACACGAATGAGCAACGGCAGTTAAAAGCGCACAAAATTTATTTCGTGATATTGCACATGAAAATGTTGGCTCTCGTAGCATAAAATTGCCATAAAACTGTGACGGCCATATTTTCTTCCGTAAACACTACGTTGCGTGACGACGAGTCACATATCCCAAGGAAACGGACAACCTGGTAGAAATTCATGTGTAATGGAAAAGAATCTTGTCACATCCAATCAGCTTTTGATAAAATTCAAGAGCAAAATTCTGTTTTTACAACAGCTACAGAGGCGGAAAAGGATGGCGTCCCCGTGTTCAAGTTCCCTCGCTGGCGTGTAAAGGGCCAGGCCATACCAGAGGTTGTGGCCCAATACAAAGCAACATCTGCCGAATTGAATGTCATGCCCTTCTGCTCCCAGTTCATTCCCATGGAGGTCATTGACCATCCCAAACACGGCTCCATCATCTATCACCCCTCACTTCTGCCTCGCCATAGGGGAGCCTCTGCTATAAACTGGTGAGTGATATAAATGTTGACAAGTTTGTCTTGAATACAATATTTTCCCTGTTATCTCCCACTCTACAGGACCTTGATCCACGGAGACAAAAAGGGCGGGTTCACTGTGTTCTGGGCCGATGATGGACTTGACACAGGACCAATCCTGCTGCAAAAGGAGTGTGATATTGGACCAAATGATACAGTTAACACACTCTACAAACGGTTTCTCTTCCCAGAAGGAGTCCGGGGCACTGTAAGTTGAAGTCAATTATGATGTCCTTGTAGTAAAGCATATCAGCAGGACAAGCCTTGACTTAAAGTGCCTATGACAGGATTAAAAAAAAAGTCTTAAATAGCATTGTTATATGAATCGGAATCATATTTTGAGACGATTCGACTATATACAACAATTTGGCAAAGCGCAGATGACGAGAAATTAATCTTTTAATCTGCCCGTTAGCCTCGCCTACCATTATAGGGCTCTAGCGTCCCCAACAGGTGGATGACGTCAGCAGGAGAATGGTTTCATCTGTTTTACTGTTCAGCCCATTGAGGGGGAATTATTCAGAACGAGGGTCATGCGACGAGGAGAGCCGAAAAATGTCATTGTTTCAATCTCTCTACTCCAATATTTTTACACGATATTCTTTTTATCGAAGTATTTTCCCCCATTTGCTAAATAAATGGTATGGTCATGACAAATCACAGTCTTGTGCTATATGGACTATGAAATATTCAAAATGCATTTATTCAGTACGACATGGCAAAATTACAACATAATGGTCAAAACTGTCAACTTCTTGCACCTCCCAAATGATATTTTATGCCACCGGAGTTAGTCGAGCTTTTGTCATTTCCCTCTCCCAACATCGGAGAGCGTAAAAAAAAACAGGAGGCGTGACAGCTAGCCAACATGTCAACCCAAAACAAGTGATGTTTCAAAGACTTATTCTCGCATTTCGAAGCGAAAAGTTACACAAAACTACCACGGATCATGTCACGCGGGGTTGTCGATTGTCTTCGCCGATCGGCAACCTGACCGGCGGCGAGCAAGTTACAGCTCGTCATTCCCCTGCTGCGGGCAGGCGCGCTCATTTGCCGGGAAGCAGCTGGAGAATGACCGCCGGACAAACCGGCCGACGTCGGAGGAGGGTGTAGCTGCCACATGATCAACACGAATATAGGTAGCCCCCCACATTTTTACCACACCAAATCTGGCCCCCTTTGGAAAAAGTTTGGACACCCCTGTTTAAATGATGATCCGGAGACGAGGCCCGCTTCTTTCACTTGGTACCAGCTAAATATTATTCAAAAAATAATGATGGCGGAAGAAATAAACATCTTGAATTTGAAACTGTATGTTGTCGACGATTAGCCTCACAATGATCTTAATTGTGGTTGTCAGCCCAAAACCCTCTAAATATATATTAAATGCATCTTACCAGATATAAAATGACTACTACATAATCTGTGGTGATTGTTTGGTGCCCAGTTTTCTCGTCGAATTGCAGCAGTCCATCTCGCTCTCCCCTCCGGGTCTCTCGGAATACGGTAGAACTTCAAGTCTCTCCGTCTATCTTCTCTGTTACTGCAACCAACCGCCACACACGCCTTCACCATTTTGATTATTAATGTTAACGAGCAGAAAAACACGCCATAATAGGAGGAATTTACGTAGTGGTAATGCGTAAACACGACGAGCTGACGGACAATATGGCGCGGAGGCATGGTTGTGATGTCATGTGAGCGGGGTCTATAGCTCTCTCCCGGCGGGCACGCGAAGGACTGGGGGAGGTGCGACAAGCCGCCAGTCGTCGGCCAAGTGGCATTCTCGGTGGACAAGGAGCATTGTCAGCCACAAAATGCAAGCCACCTCCGTATTAAAACGTGTGCCATGATCCCAGTATTTGACATAATACAAAACGCGATGTTTACTCACTTCCTCATAAGTCCAATGGTCCCACTGTTGTGGAACTTGTTTTGGCCAATCTCGGGGTGAACGGGAAGTTTTTGAAACTCAAAAAGGCTCACATACAAAACCCTGCAGCACATTTGGCTGGTGTGATGCGAAAAATAAACGAATGAATACGCAACTAAGGGCTGAATCCACAGCCCATCTGCATGCTTATAAAGCAATGGTGTATTGTGAGATACTGACCCAGGTGACGGCACATTCGCATTTGTCCTCAACCCAAGACTGGAGCCGGAAGTCACTCATTTTCGTAGCGTGGGATTCAAAAATTGAATAAATAAACAGTCCCTTCCACACAGATCCAAGCAGTCCATTTCATTCAGAAGCATGAAATACCGCGTGAAATATGACGTAAACATGCTTTTTGCTGTCATAGGCACTTTAAGAACAGAAAGAATTACACAGAGCTGAGACGGAAAACTCAAACAAATCCACCAAGCAATGAATTGGGTTACTTTTAGTTAATGGGTATGTTTTTCTTTGTTGGGTTTCAGATAAAGAGATATGACTCCCAAAAATATTTGAATGTTTTATTTCGCGGCTTTTACCTCAAGATGTGTTAAACAACCCAGGAAGATTTTCTTTCAACCTACCCACTTTTCAAGTGAGCAAAAGTAATAGGACAGACATGATTACAATTAACATCAAGTGAATAGCATTTCATATTTGGCGGCATAGCCCATACTTGCAATAACTGCATGGAGCCTGCGACCACCAGGCATTGGTGGTGCTAGATTGAGTGGGTTCCTGCTATTTTCAACCAGTGGGAGACAAAGGCATTGGATGAGTTGATGAAATTTGGGCTACTTTTGGCAAAATCTGGCGGTTTTGGAAGTAATGTTTTTTTTTCTGTCTGGACATTGAAAGTCAGCTATATTGCTTTCTTATAATTGTTTCTTGTTTGCTGGACCGTAATTTTCGAACTATAAGCCACTACTTTTTCCTCTCATTTTGAATCCTGCGGCTTATAGGTCAGTGTGGCTTATTTGTTGATTTATTTGGGTTTATAGGTAACACATTATTTGACAGCGACATCATAAGACCGTTATAATTATGACATGACACTGTCGTGGGCTTTAATGAATGCTTATGACAAATGTCATTAAGGGTCATCCAGCCAGTGTTGTCACTAACTCCATTTATGTCCATCTTTTACATCCACTCAAAAGTGAGAAAATTTATATTTATATTATTATATTTATATTTATAATCCACAAATCCAACTTGTTTGTGTTTTTCCGACTTGAGTCACATAGAAGTGGACCATTTAAAATCCGATCCAGGTCACTCTCGTATGTGGTTAAAGTGCGATTTGGGCCACATTTTTCCGGGATGTGGCTGCAGTCTAAACTACCAAGTCTCCCAAATCGGAATTCATGCAGCAATTACGTATGCAAAGAGCAAGAGAGGCAGGGAGCGATGGCAGCAATGAAGCTGTGCATTAGCGTTAGCACCTAGCTTCAACTCGGTTTTAAGGCAGGAGGTGGGCTTGACCACAGTCATAAGAAAAAAATAAAATTAAGAAAAAGGATAAGCCTGAAAATGTTCTCTTTCTGTGCGCAAAATGAGCAATATTTCAATATTGCTTATATGGCCGAGGGTCGGGTCAAACTGAGTATGTGTGTGCGTCATCAACGCACAGTGTGTGCATGCATTTTATCAATCCATATAAACTTTGAGTATAAGTTTAAACGGGGATTATTTATATCTGTTATGAAATAAAATATGATCACCCTAGAATGACGTACAGCCAGCATGTGTAGCCATTTGTTTTGATGCTTCTGTGCATGCGGGTCAGTTTGCTCAGTGCGTGTCGGACTGGGAATTAGTGCGCATGTGTAATACTTACACAGGGTCAATGAACAAAGGCAGTCTGAACTCACGCCAAAAAGACAGATATGACAACAAATCAGAATGGTGCGTTAAGACCTGCGGTAATGCTCATGACAGTGTCATCTCAGAATTATGACGGTCTTATGATGCCGCTGTCAAATAAAGTGTTACCGGTTACCGAATTTATGGGAATATAAATCATAGTTTTTTTTCATAGTTTGGCTGGGGGTGCGACTTATACTCTGGAAAAACTTAAGTGGGAAATTATTAACACATTATTATATCATTTCACATGTTATTTTTGTGTTTTGGAGTGACACTGATGGTTTGGTAAACTTGTTAGCATGTTCTTTAAGCTATAGTTATGTGAATAACTCTTAATAGCTATGTTACGTTAACATACCAGCCATTTTCGCATTTCGTTGTTCATGCATCGTGTAACATCATCATTTTGCCTTTTAAGATGACATATCTGTTCTATGTATTGAACTTTATCAAGTAAATTTCCCCCCAAAATGCGACTTATACCCCGGTGCGACTCATATGTTTATTTTTCCTCTTCATTGCGCATTTTTGGGCTGGTGCGACTTATACTCAGGTGCGACTTATAGTCTGAAAAATACGGTAATATCTTTTGGTGTAAATAAATTAGGGCTGTCAAACGATTAAAATTTTAACTCGAGTTAATTACAGCTTAAAAATTAATTAATCGTAATTAATCGCAATTAATCGCAATTCAAACCATCTATAAAATATGCCATATTTTTCTGTAAATTATATATATATTCTGTAAAATAAATTGTTGGAATGGAAAGATAAGACACAAGATGGATATATATATTTTCAACATACGGTACATAAGGACTGTAGTGGGCATTTCACTCTACTGTCATTTAAATCTGTCTATGCTGTCCTCACTCCGAAGCGTCTACTTTTTCCAAAGCTAGACAGCTAGTGAACGACGCCTTAATAATCAGACTTCTTCCTTTTTCATCTGATTTATTAATAAAATGGCCTCAAAACATTGTCCTCTTTAGACCGTAGTAAAACTACACAAAAAAAGTACACAAGCATTGCATTAGCAACAACGTTAGCTTAGCACGCTATACAGGTTCACTAAACATAAACAAAAAGCGTCTCATACAAAAAATATAACATTTCGCTTACTAACATAATATGTACATTCTTTACAACAACCACCCTTACGGACAAATCTTGTCCAAGGATCATATAAGCACAACATTACAACGTAGGCGTCAGCCCGAGATGTCGTGCAGCCATATTGAACTGGCAAGAAAGCAATAAACCATGTCGCAAAGCGACCACAAGAATTCGCTGTTAGACAGCACAAAAAACCTTGCTGTAAAACATACCAAAAGGCAAAATACTGTCTGAGCGGGACATGTGCGTTAATTGCGTCAAATATTTTAACGTGATTAATTACCGCGCGTTAATGCGATAATTTTGACAGCCCTAAAATAAATAAATACATTTGGTGTAATATAGTAGAGTAAGGACAGCTGCGGCTTACAGTCTGATGTGGCTTATCTATGAACAAATGCCATTTTCATGTCAAATTTGGTGGGTGCCATTTGGATGTAACAGACTGGACACTAACAGAAAGGACATTTTGTGCTAAAATTTGCCCTCAGCCTAATAACTGCCGTGACTTTGGAAACTTGATGAGAAATCTCCAATGGTATGAAAAAGTATCGGAACCTTTTGGCATTTATCACACTTCTGCATAAAATCACCATCCAAACCTATTAACGTTTGGGTGGTTTTAGTTTGTTTCATCTGTGTGATTTTGAGATAGATCAGATCACATTTGATGGTGATTTTATACGGAAATGTGAGAAATTCCAAAAGGTTCAGACACTTTTTCATACCACTGTATAGTTTTACAAATAAACCTTTTGAAATGATTCAATACATTTCTTTCATAGCTTTAACAGAGTGGACAACCACACAGAACATACTTCATAAAACTGAAAATCAGATACATTTTTTGAAAATTTGATAAAAAATCAAATTGCTTACCACCGTTGAATTTCCTGCCACTGGTGAGATGTTACCGCAGAAGAGTGATGTCCTTAATAAATGGGGAATCTTTCTTAAAGGGACACAAACACAACATAACAGAGTAGACAATGACATTGGGGATTAACACAAATTAAATAATATATTGTAATTTAGAAACAATACGTGATACAAGATGTTGTGTTAAAAAATGTTTTGAGATTTTTTTCTACTTATATTAGTTATTTTATTGACTAAATCTTAATGAAACTTTAAATTTTTTATTTAACAACTAGAATTTAGGAGTCTGTACCCCTCAATTTATAATTCAATTTATAATTAGATGGAAATTAAAAATACACAAAAGGTTGAGTATTTGTCTATTTTTTGTGAAAATAAAGCTTCATTTATACTGAGGAAACCAATAGCACTTTATCAAAAAAAAAAAAAAAAAAAAAAAAAGGACTGTGGTATATCTCGAAGTCTGAATTTATTCAGAACTGTGGATTCACAGTACCGCAAAAATGAGAAATCTAACTTGTAACCAGATCAAACTCCACATATAGTACTTTTAATTCAAATTTGTTATATATTTGTACAGTAAAAATGCATAGTTTTGAGAATGGGAGTAGTCAGAGAGGTCCACTACTAACATTCACCAACCTTGGCCAGATCTTATTCAGAATTGTGGATTTACAGTGCCACAAAAATGAGAACTGTAACCAGTAACCAAATCAAAGTCCACTTATAGCACTTGTAATTCAAATTTGTTATATATTTGTACAGTAAAAATGCATAGTTTTGAGTACGGGAGTAGTCAGAGAGGTCTCCTACTGATATTCACCAAACTTCGCCAGGATTTATTCAGAATTGTGGATTTACAGTACAACAAAAACAAAAACCTTTAACCAGATCAAAGTCCACATTTAGGATATTTAATCAAACTTTTCTAAACATTGCTAAAGTAAAAATGCATAGTTTTGAATACGGGAGTACACTCAAAAAATAAAACAGAATTTATGCAAAGATCTTATTTCAAGTGGATTGACACAACTGCTTTAAGTAACTATTAAGTTCTGTAGTCAAATGAAAAATGCCTAAATGATTGAAGTAAGACCTAATAAACTGCTTGAACAAGTTAAGCAATTTCTATTCAAACCTTTTACGTGCAAAATGTGTAACCACCTTTTGTTTTTTTTACAATAGGAGTGTTAATTTTAAATATTCATTTTGATGTTGTTAATATTCTGGATGAGTGGGGGAACATGGGCCTAACTGGCAATTGTACCCTAGTGTTGTGGTCGTGAGAGGGAACAGAGGGATTTTGCATCCCTTAAGTAAGCACAGATAACGAGCTCACTATGATGTGTTTTTTTCAAACAAACACACCCCAGCTATTTACGGACAAAACTACTTACAGCCGTGGTCTCACTTAACCCACAAGTCTTACCGCCTGCTTTGTTTTCTGACACGTGCACTAAACTGGGTGTGGCTGATTAACTCTGCTAGTACATTTAACACTGCCAGGGGTGTCTGTGTTCAACTCACTTAATTAACACAGCGCCAATAGCGATCTTAACACTGCTAGTGTTAAAGCAACACCCAAATCACCACCAGCACAGATTTTGCTGTGTACGGCAACCTCAGAGGGCCAAAAGTCATACAATTTTTGCAATCATGTTACATATACAGTATGCTTGCAATGCTTTATCAAGTATTTTAATTGACTCTCTACATGATTAATACAACAGTGGATTCAGTAACGTGTAAAAACTCAAAGCAAATGTGTATAAAAGTTGAAATAGTGCATGTGCATTTTTGGAGTGTAGTCAGAGAGGTCCACTACTAATATTCACCAACCTTGGCCAGATCTTATTCAGAACTGTGGATTTACAGTACGACAAACATGAGAACTGCCCCCAGATCAAAGTCCACATGTAGGACTTTTAATTAAAATTTGTGATATATTTGTACAGTAAAAATGCATACTTTTGAGTAGTGGAGTAGTCAGTGAGGTCTCCTACTAATATTCACATTCATCAGAATTGTGGATTTACAGTTCCACAAAAACGAGAACTGTAACCTGTAACCAGATATAAGTTTAGGACATTTATATTTAGGACATTTAACTTTTCACACATTTAACACTTTTCTAAATATTGCTTCAGTAAAAATGCACCTTTTGGAGTATGGGAGTAGTCAGAGAGGTCTACTACTAATATTCACCAACCTTGGCTGGTACTTATTCCGATTTGTGCCTTTACAGTGCCACAAAAATGAGAACTTTAACCTACCCTCTCCTAAAACGAGCCGTTGAAGGGGAATCGCATAATATTGTACTGACGTGACAGCGCACGTAACGCTCATGTAGATGGTGTGGTTTTAAGATCAGGTGACTTTATTTCATGATGAGTATGGCAGCATTATGTATATTATAGTGTTGAGAATATTTTTAAGAGTTAAGAACAACGCGAGCACACAGAGGTCAATCGCCTTGCTGCTGACTGCATTTACCGTAATGCTTAGAATATGCGGATGCCCTAATTATAGGGTCTGCTCATTTGACCACGTGCCCATCGGGGAAACCCCCAGTATCCTCCTATGCCAGTGTGCCCAAGAATGTCTCTTTACCCTCAACTATATGGGAAATTAATGTTGTAACATTTGCCAACTGTTGGGCTTTTGTTTGTCTGTTTATATATATATATATATATATATATATATATATATATTATATATATTTGTCCTTGGAGTTTGCTGAGAGCAGATTCCCCGAGTATGTGCGTCACTCTTGTGATAAGACGGCATTGTGTATCTCTATTTCTTCCCATTAAACTATGGTGTGCTATTTATTTTATATTAGTAGTGTAGTCCTACCGTAAATATGAAAATCATACACATTTCCTGATTAATTATATTACGTGTGTTAGCCTAATGCAAACAGTTAGACGGTGCCTACGAAAACCTGTACCATATGTATGTGTTAGACTATATATGTGTTAGACTAATGCAAACAGTTATATGGTGTGTGCGATGACGATATCGTTTCCCCTTCAATTGCAAAACTGCTTATTCCTAAATCAAGGTACCATTGTATTACTATTGAGACACCAGTCCTGGACCTTTTGAAAGTCCATTTGATGAAACCTCTTTTTCTACTTACAGGTAGAAGCAGTGAGGTTGATTGCAGATGGAAACGCACCGCGGATCACCCAGCCAGAGGAAGGAGCCACATATGAGGGTATCCAGAAAAAGGACAATGCAAAGGTAGCATATTTTATGGTACATTCCTGAATACCATTTTTGGGTCATATACTCAAAAAAGTAATATTTTTCATAAGCCGAGCAGTTGGCCAAAGAAGAAAGGTCTAAAATTCCATCAGAGCAATGTAAGAAAGTCATTGATGGATACCGGAAGCGGTTATTCAGTTATTTTGTCTAAAGTTTGTGCTACCCAGTATTAGGCTGAGGGTGCCAATACTTTTGTCTGGCCCATTTTTGGAGTTTTTGTGTAAAATGATAATGATTAATTTTTTTCCCATTCTCTTCTGTGTTTTTTCATTGCAAGCAAAAATAATTGAAGATATCACTACCAAAGCAATTCATTGCAATCATTTTCTGGGAGAAATTGAGCATTACCTGACAGAATTGCAGGGGTGCCAATACTTTTGGCCAGCATTGTATAATAAACATGTATTTTAGCAATAAAAATGGCCTCCTTAGTGGCGCAAGACTCCAACTATAGTTAAAATATGTAGCTGCCACCGAGCGACATCAATCCCTCAATCAACATAGCTGAAGCTTTTTGATGAGCGGTATCAATGGCTCAGGCTGGTGGCTTCACAAAACAAAGGAGTGGCAGTGTTAATGCCTTTTACCAGTGCAACCTGCACTCTTTCCAAGGTTCAGGTTCATGTCCATTTTCTTGCTTGTCCACAAAATGTTTGCAAATCTAGATTGACAATGTTCCTTAACTTGCCATTGACTTGCGGTGGTCTAAATATAGTTGCCGTATGACAATAGAGCTCATTTTCTTTGCAGATCAACTGGGACCAGTCTGCTGAATCTCTCCACAACTGGATCAGAGGAAATGACAATGTTCCGGGTGCCTGGACAGAAATTGATGGACAGGTATCGACTCACCAATAATTATCATCGTTATTGTTTTTCAATACCCAATGGTACATAAAAAGAGGTTAGAGGGATTCACAAATGGACCGATCTTCCAGCGCTCATTTCAAAGTGCAGATTTCCCTGACCAATTTCACATAATCTGGCCGTTAGGTCTGCTTGTGCTTCCTCATACCCAAGGGTGCAACTTTAAGTGGACCATTGGGGTTGAGGAGACCGTTTCATTGTTTTTCAAAACCAATAATTTAAAATTGTTAGTTGTGCTGATCTATTCATTATACCCCTGTGAATGTGTAACATGCATAAAATCAATTCTCAGCGTGAGGTCAGAACAGTATCACTATTATTGACTGCTATTGCGAAAATCTATCACATTGTCATGTTTATAATACCTATAATAATATAATGTTGTCCAGCATCTACAGCAGGGGTCGCGTTAACCGAATATCTTCCGTCGTTGACCGGTTTTTTAAAACGGTGACGTAAAAAACTGAAGTCCGTCCGTCATTTTGACAGGTTGCAATTCACACCCCAGACCACAGGGTGACGAGTGAGCATATTAATTAGCTATTGTCTCTCTTAATGCATGACGTCGTTGGCTATTCTGTCAGAATATTGTAGCGTCACCGGGGTCTGGCGGCGGCACCGTGATTGACACATCAACGCGAGGTTCTTATTGGTGCACCCGGTGTGCCAGCGCGTCATCCAATTGGTGGACTAGATTGCCGCCTGTGTATAGAGCCCAATCACATGACGTGAATACTCCGCCCCCCTGCCTGGAGCCGCCATATTATCCGTCAGCTCGTCGTGTTTACACATTACCGCTACGTACATGCCTCCTATTATGGCGTGTTTTTCTGCTCGTTAACATTAATAATCAAAATGGTGAAGGCGTGTGTGGCGGTTGGTTGCAGTAACAGAGAAGATAGACGGAGAGACTTGAAGTTCTACCGTATTGTGAGAGACCCGAAGTGGAGAGCGAGATGGACTGCTGTAATTCGACAAGAAATCTGGGCACCAAACGATCACCACAGACTATGTAGTAGTCATTTTATATCTGGTAAGATGCATTTAATATATATTTAGAAGATTTTGGGCTGACAACCACAATTACGATCATTGTGTGACGTTTGTGATTGGGGTCTATATAGACCCTACCCACCGACGTCACAAAATCACGTGCTCGCTGTATGGTTCCGCCCCCTTGTCCGTCATTTTGTGTCTGTATTATCAATGGTCTCAATTGATCGAGCAATTTATAATGCATTTCATGGAAGACCCGGTGCTTTCGGATGCCGTAAACTCACTTGATGCGTTGCATAAAAGGCGTTATGTGGAAAAGCTTCAGTTTATCCATTTGCCAGATCCATATTTGATGCCTAAATCGATGTTTTTCGACCCGCTGTCTCCGCCGTATTTGCCTGACATCTGCTAGCTACCCTGATATGTACAACTATCTTGTCCACACAAAATCAGCCTATTCTCACGAAAGTTTGAAAAACTTTAAGAGCTTGGAGGCTTATAAATACTTCGTTGCTGGTTGGGTGAAACAGGTCCTCGTCCACGAAAATTCGGCAGGAATCTATCTTGTGCTTGGAAAGGTGAGTTACGAAATTTTCAATTCAAAATCTTTTGTTATTGCTAACATCCACTGTCAAGTCTAGTGTGTCGTTTGTCAATGGAGTTAGGGCTTTTAATGTTTATATGGTTTAGCGATAGCACTCTCACTACATACATACGTGTTTGTTGTCGGCGATTAGCCTAGCAATGATCTTAATTGTGGTTGTCAGCCCAAAACCCTCTAAATATATATTAAATGCATCTTACCAGATATAAAATGACTACTACATAATCTGTGGTAATCGTTTGGAGCCCAGTTTTCTCATCGAATTGCAGCAGCCCATCTCGCTCTCTTCTCTCCGGGTCTCTCGGAATCCGGTAGAACTTCCAAGTCTCTCCGTCTTCTCCGTCTATCTTCTCTGTTATTGCAACCGACCGCCACACACGCCTTCACCATTTTGATTATTAATGTTAACGAGCAGAAAAACACATCGTAAATAGGAGGAATGTACGTAGCCGTAACAGGTAAACATGATGTGTTGACGGACAATTGGGCGGCACCAGTCAGGAGTAAGGAGTTGTGACGTCACGTGGGTAGGGTCTATAGGTGCCTCTTTTTCTTTGGGGGTGGAGTTGTTGTTTTGTTGGTGTTGTTGGCGGTAAGCAGAGTAAAAAGAGGGCGAAAAATACCACGACTTCCGTGTCTAATTTTTCGCCGCCAGGCAAGCGTTACAATATTAATTAAAAATGAATGAAAACTAAATACTATTGAATATGTCATCATTATCACTTTAAAAATTTAAGTGACGGGTAAAAATAGATTATGACCGGATTTTTATGACCCTGTCAGTCAAATTGACAGACAACGAAAATGTCTAGCGCAACCTCTGATCTACAGTACAACTTTCAGTGCCTAGGAAGGGCAAGGAGCATCATAAAAGACTATACACAACCCAGCTTCCACCTCTTCAACCTGTTGCCCTCCGGCAGGCACTACAGGGCCATACCAGCCAAAACAGACAGAATGACAGACAGTTTCTTTTAAAAAGCTGTCTCAAGTTTGCACCGAAATGTCACTGTCATAGCACTGCTTTTCTCACAACATTGTCACATGGATCTCACTGTTATAATGTCTCAGACATCTGTCTCAATCTGGTAGTGGTGGATGAGGTCCTCACTTTTTTACTTATATACGTATATACAGTGCCTTGCAAAAGTATTCGGCCCCCTTGAACCTTGCAACCTTTCGCCACATTTCAGGCTTCAAACATAAAGATATAAAATTTTAATTTTTTGTCAAGAATCAACAACAAGTGGGACACAATCGTGAAGTGGAACAAAATTTATTGGATAATTTAAACTTTTTTAACAAATAAAAAACTGAAAAGTGGGGCGTGCAATATTATTCGGCCCCCTTGTGTTAATACTTTGTAGCGCCACCTTTTGCTCCAATTACAGCTGCAAGTCGCTTGGGGTATGTTTCTATCGGTTTTGCACATCGAGAGACTGACATTCTTGCCCATTCTTCCTTGCAAAACAGCTCGAGCTCAGTGAGGTTGGATGGAGAGTGTTTGTGAACAGCAGTCTTCAGCTCTTTCCACAGATTCTCGATTGGATTCAGGTCTGGACTTTGACTTGGCCATTCTAACACCTGGATACGTTTATTTTTTAACCATTCCATTGTAGATTTGGCTTTATGTTTTGGATCATTGTCCTGTTGGAAGATAAATCTCCGTCCCAGTCTCAGGTCTTGTGCAGATACCAACAGGTTTTCTTCCAGAATGTTCCTGTATTTGGCTGCATCCATCTTCCCGTCAATTTTAACCATCTTCCCTGTCCCTGCTGAAGAAAAGCAGGCCCAAACCATGATGCTGCCACCACCATGTTTGCCAGTGGGGATGGTGTGTTCAGGGTGATGAGCTGTGTTGCTTTTACGCCAAACATATCGTTTTGCATTGTGGCCAAAAAGTTCAATTTTGGTTTCATCTGACCAGAGCACCTTCTTCCACATGTTTGGTGTGTCTCCCAGGTGGCTTGTGGCAAACTTTAAACGAGACTTTTTATGGATATCTTTGAGAAATGACTTTCTTCTTGCCACTTCCATAAAGGCCAGATTTGTGCAGTGTACGACTGATTGTTGTCCTATGGACAGACTCTCCCACTTCAGCTGTAGATCTCTGCAGTTCATCCAGAGTGATCATGGGCCTCTTGGCTGCATCTCTGATCAGTTTTCTCCTTGTTTGAGAAGAAAGTTTGGAAGGACGACCGGGTCTTGGTAGATTTGCAGTGGTCTGATGCTCCTTCCATTTCAATATGATGGCTTGCACAGTGCTCCTTGAGATGTTTAAAGCTTGGGAAGTCTTTTTGTATCCAAATCCGGCTTTAAACTTCTCCACAACAGTATCTCGGACCTGCCTGGTGTGTTCCTTGGTTTTCATAATGCTCTCTGCACTTTAAACAGAACCCTGAGACTATCACAGAGCAGGTGCATTTATACGGAGACTTGATTACACACAGGTAGATTCTATTTATCATCATCGGTCATTTAGGACAACATTGGATCATTCAGAGATCCTCACTGAACTTCTGGAGTGAGTTTGCTGCACTGAAAGTACAGGGGCCGAATAATATTGCACGCCCCACTTTTCAGTTTTTTATTTGTTAAAAAAGTTTAAATTATCCAATAAATGTTGTTCCACTTCACGATTGTGTCCCACTTGTTGTTGATTCTTGACAAAAAAATTAAATTTCATATCTTTATGCTTGAAGCCTGAAATGTGGCGAAAGGTTGCAAGATTCAAGGGGGCCGAATACTTTTGCAAGGCACTGTATATATATATATATATATATATATATATTTTTTTTTTATTTAATTAATGGTATTTTTTTTTTCTGGGCACAAAGTTATTTATATGAACTGTTGTTATTATTTTACAGTAACACATTACATTACCACATTAAGCCAAAGAAATACAAAAAATAAATAAATAAAATCATTGAACTCCAATGAATGAAAAAATTACTTAAATGAGGCATTATTCGTCCAAAGAGCATGAGTGCTCTCTGGTGGAGAAAATAGTTGTAGTTTGAATAGTGAAGAGTTCCTTCATAATTACTATTTTGAAATTAAAAGCATTATATCTCCAGTTTTCCGTGGTCAATCGGTGCCAAATAAAAACTGGGAGAGAGGTTAAAATCCGCGCTTTCGAGTCATGTTGAGGGAAGCGCTCCATATCAAATACTTAATTTTTTACGGTGCTTTAATAATTGAACAGACGGGCGTGAAGATAGAACGGCAAGCTTGTGTCTGATTGGTATAATGGATTTTGGAATCATGCGATTTTGTTGCAACGTCTCATCGGTGAAATCGGTAGAGCTACTTGCGACTACTGCAGCTGCTACTGCTACTTGGCTTCGCTGGCAAAAAATAATAAATCTAATATGTAGAATAAAGAGGAAAAATGTAACGACTCTTCTGTAGCCCAAAGTAGCAGAGTAAGAGTAGCGTTTTTTCTTCACAAATCTACTCAAGTAAAAGTAAAAAGTATAGCTTAGTAAAACTATTTTTTGAAGTACATTTTCCTCAAAATGTTACTCAAGTAAATGTAACAGAGTCCATGTTAAGCGTTACTACCCACCTCTGAATATACATACACTGTATATATTATATACAGTGGGGCAAATAAGTATTTAGTCAACCACTAATTGGGCAAGTTCTCCCACTTGAAAATATTAGAGAGGCCTGTAATTGTCAACATGGGTAAACCTCAACCATGAGAGACAGAATGTGGAAAAAAAACTGAAAATCACATTGTTTGATTTTTAAAGAATGTATTTGCAAATCATGGTGGAAAATAAGTACAGTGATACCTCGGCTCACGAACGCTTAAGCTCACGAACTTTTCGCCTCAAGAACATTAAATTCGCGAGCATATAGTCTCTGCTGGCGAACTAGTTTTCGGCGGACGAACCAAGCCACGCGGTCGGACAGCGCCACGAGAAGCTGACGCACGCTCACGGCGTCCCAGTTCGTCCCCTCCCTTTCGTTGAGTGCGGACGTGGTTTGTGTTTGATAGACATTTTGGACCATATTGAGTGTACTTTTGCTATTATGGGACCGAAAAAGAGTTACATACAGTCCTTATGGAAGGTGACTCGTGTTACCAATTCGCCCTCGACTGGTAATTGGCGGTGCTTTCAGCTTCCCACCGTCGTGAGAAGTGGACCGGCGAGTCACGTTGGCTCGTTGTCGTCGGTTGTCTTCGGTGCGCCCGATGGCGGCTTGCATACAAACACCCAGAGGTGTCGGATGGCTTTTTGTGGGCACTTTTATTAACAACCAAAAGCATGCGGGGGGCACAGCAGTGGAGTCTACGCTAACTGCGCACTTTGCCGGTAACACTCTCCTTCCAAACAGTAACTCCCTCCCTCCTCCTCCCACTCCTCCCACTCCCATACCATCGCAAAGGTAAATAAAACAACTTTATTATACAGTACAGTTTATTTCTTTAATTATAATACAATAGCACACTTATTATACATAAAATAAGGTATATTTTTGTGTAGTTTTAAGGCTTATTTAGTAGAAAATTATGTTTTATGGGGACCTGGGAACGGATTATTCTCATTTTAATGGTTTCTTATGGGAAATAAATGTTCGGAAGACGAACTTTTCGCCTCACGCACACTTTCTGGGAACCAATTATGTTCGTGAGCTGAGGTATCACTGTATTTGGTCTATACCAAAAGTTCATCTCAATATTTTGTTATGTAACCTTTGTTGGCAATAACGGAGGCCAAAAGTTTTCTGTAACTCTTCACAAGCTTTTCACACACTTTTGCTGGTATTTTGGCCCATTCCTCAATGCAGATCTCCTCTAGAGCAGTGATGTTTTGGGGCTGTCGTTGGGCAACACGGACTTTCAACTCCCTCCACAGATTTTCTATGGGGTTGAGACTTGGAGACTGGCTAGGCCACTCCAGGACCTTGAAATGCTTCTTATGAAGCCACTCCTTTGTTGCCCTGGCTCTGTGTTTGGGATCATTGTCATGCTGAAAGGCCCAGCCATGTCTCATCTTCACTGCCCTTGCTGATAGAAGAAGATTTTCACTCAAAATCTCTCGATACATGGCCCCATTCATTCTTTCCTTTACACAGATCAGTCGTCCTGGTCCCTTTGCAGAAAAACAGCCCCAAAGCATGATGTTTCCACCCCCATGCTTCACAGTGGGTATGGTGTTCTTCGGATGCAATTCGGTATTCTTTCTCCTCCAAACAAGAGAACCTGTGTTTCTACCAAAGAGTTCTATTTTGGTTTCATCTGACCATAAAACATTCTCCCAGTCCTCTTCTGGATCATCCAAATGCTCTCTATCGAACCGCAGACGGGCCTGGACGTGTACCCTCTTCAGCAGTGGGACAGGTCTGGCAGTGCAGGATTTGAGTCCCTGGCGGCGCATTGTGTTACTGATAGTAGCCTTTGTTACTGTGGTCCCAGCTCTCAGTAGGTCATTCACTAGGTCCCCCCATGTGGTTCTGGGATTTTTGCTCCCCGTTCTTGTTATCATTTTGACGCCACGGGGTGAGGAGGGAGTTGAAAGTCCATGTTGCCCAACGACAGCCCCAAAACATCACTGCTCTAGAGGAGATCTGCATGGAGGAATGGGCCAAAATACCAGCAACAGTGTGTGAAAAGCTTGTGAAGAGTTACAGAAAATGTTTAGCCTCCGTTATTGCCAACAAAGGGTACATAACAAAGTATTGAGATGAACTTTAGGTATTGACCAAATACTTATTTTACACCATGATTTGCAAATAAATTCTTTAAAAATCAAACAATGTGATTTTCAGGTTTTTTTCCCACATTCTGTCTCTCATGGTTGAGGTTTACCCATGTTGACAATTACAGGCCTCTCTAATATTTTCAAGTGGGAGAAGTTGCACAATTAGTGGTTGACTAAATACTTATTTGCCCCACTGTATATATCAGTATTCTAAGAAAGAACCGGAAAAATCATTAACTCCCCTGTTTTATGTAAAACTGTGCAGAATGGGAAAAAACTTGCAATATAATGGACTGCATTGTAAACAGATGCTTAACAAGCTCAAAAACACTGCGTAATGGCGGATTGCAAGCAACTATCGGGTGCATACCGCCACCTACTGTACAAGAGTGTGGTGGTGTTTATTGGCCAATATCCTGTTCACCTGCCTAATCTTGCTTGTACTCATGGTGCTGCCTCTAGTGCTCAGTTACAGTCTAGTTATAGGGGCTTATTGATTGTGCCATGGGCATGAACTATCAATTCACAATGAGAAAAAAAAAAGAAAACAAACTGAAGTTACGTCTAACGCAGGTGACAATTTGAAAAGTAGTGGAGTAAAACGTACATACCTGCGGTAAAATGTTGTGAAATAAGAGTAAAAAGTACCACTTCATATTTGTACTCAAGCAAAGTAAAGACACACAAAAATGTACAGTACTTAAGTACAGTAACAAAGTACTTTTACTTCGTTTCATTCCACCACTGCAATATGGACACTGCATATGCAATATTTGCACTGTTACATCAATGTCTATGCCCAAACTGTCATTCGCAAATTTGCAATCATATCATGTCAGCCATTAACTGCCGCGTCTGAATACTTTAAGTTGTCATATACGCACTGTTACTGTATACAAGTGGTCCCCAGGTCACAAACAAGCTCTGTTCCTACGCTGGCGACGTAACCAGAATGTCCGCATAAATTGGAATTCACCCTTTAAGTACCCCAAATTACTCCTTCTCAAAATAACTATCCCAAAACATGTATTATATGTCATATTGATAAAATAAAGTAATAAAAGAAAAAGAGATAGATAGATACTATGTACATTTTTAATTTGTCACTGTCAAACTGTGAACATGATATTAGAAATTAAAATGCTAATAATGACAAAGAGCTGAGGGGAGGGCAACGTGAAAGCAATACTCGAAACTAACAAAAAATGGCGTGACGTTTGCCTGGCTCTGCCAGACTATTCTCCACTGAGAGAAATAGTCTGGGAACCATCCCATTTACGGCCTTTTCGAGCAGATACAAAATCAATCGACAAATCAGATTCGTTTATTTGCGTGACGTGTTCTTCACGAGCAACGTCACTCTTGCGCGTCGAAAGTCGTCTCTTCAACAACACAGATGGTGAACGGCAGAGCCGAGAATATGTTCCAGTCCACGGTAAAATCAGTTTTAAATGACCAAAAACACATCGACACGAGTCATTGACAACAGTCTGTCTCGCGCTAGCCATGTTAAATAAACTCCGCTCTCTTCGTATGTTTACTTCCGCGCGCAGGTCCCTCGTCCTGCGGTCGCCATTTTTCTAACGTCACGTCTGCCCGTCGCTGATTGGTCCACTCCGCTGTGTTTGCTGTGGCTTGCTCTGCCCTGGAAATTGTATCCGAGTGAATGGTGGCCAGACTCAATAGACCCTACTCACCTACGTCACAAAATGGGCGTGTCGCTGTTTCCGGCCGCCATATTGTACCTCTTTTTCAGACCTATTCTCATTGTTTTCAATTAGTCGAGCAAGTTATAGAGCAATTCATGGAAGCCCCGGTGTTATCTGACGCTGTAAACTCATTGGATCCGTTGCATAAAAGGCGTTACGTGGAAAAGCTTCAGTTTATCCATTCGCCAGATCCGTATTTGATGCCTAAATCGATGTTTTTCGACCCGCTGGCTTCGCCTGACATCTGATATCCTGATATTTACAACTATCTTGTCCACACAAAATCAGCCTATTCTCACGAAAGTTTGAAAAACTTTAAAAGCTTGGAGGCTTATAAATGCTACGTTGCTGGTTGGGTGAAACAGGTCCTCGTACACGAAAATTCGGCAGGAATCCTGTGCTCGGAAGGTGAGTTACGAAATTTTCAATTCAAAATCTTTTGTTCTTGCTAACATCCACTGTCAAGTCTAATGTATTTCATATCATTTGTCAATGGAGCTAGGGCTTTTAATGTTTATATGGTTTAGCGATAGCACTCTCACTGTATACATATATAATACGTAATAAATAATAAATCCAGATTGTCCCTAGTTGAATTTATTTTTTGGCTTTTGACCTCAATAGTGAAATTGTAAATTAATTGTATGACAACTGTCTGATTATCCCCTTATAATTATATATTTTCAGGTAGTTCATTCACAACGTCTGAGTGTATGTTGTCTGCGATTAGCCTAGCAATGATCTTAATTGTGGTTCTCAGCCCAAAACCCTCTAAATATATATTAAATGCATCTTACCAGATATAAAATGACTACTACGTAATCTGTGGTAGTCGTTTGGAGCCCAGTTTTCTCGTCGAATTGCAGCAGTCAATCTCGGTCTCCTCTCCGGGTCTCTCGGAATACGGTAAAAATTCAAGTCTCTCCGTCTATCTTCTCTGTTTTTGCAACCGACCGCCACACACGACTTCACCATTTTGATTATTAATGTTAACGAGCAGAAAAACACGCCATAATAGGAGGAATTTACGAAGCGCTAATGCATTAACATGACTAGTATCCGGACAACATGGCGCGGGGGCGTGGCTGTGACGTCACGTGAGTAGGGTCTATAGCTGGAACAGCGGTGAGTCTGGTGTACCAGGCAAGCGTGACGTCAAACAAATCCGATTGCAAGAAAAGAAAGTGGACTGCACATATACTGTAGTATAATGAAATACCAGATATGCATATCAGGACTGTAGAGATCAACCATTTAGATTAATTAGACCTAATAAATAACAAAATTAAATGAGAAATAATATACTGTACTTACCATCAATGCTGAGAGTTGGCCTACAAGAGACTGGTAAGCGACTAAAAAACAAACAAACAAACAAACAAACAAACCAGAAAAAACATCAGAACAGACACATGCCCTAAATCAAAATAACGTAAATCTGGTACGTCGTAACCTGGGGACTACCTGTATATGATATATATCACTACATCACCACTTGCTGCTATTCACGTATTGAATATTTTTATTATTTATTTTTTAAATTTCTATTCTATTCTATTCTATTCTATTCTATTCTATTCTATTCTATTCTATTCTATTCTATATACTGGGGGTGTTGTGGTGGCTGGTTTGGATTATTATACCATATATACCAATCGCGTTGCCTTGACCGTCCACTTAGCAAACTAGTTGCTCCCTATGTCAGGTAGAAGATGAGTAGTCTACCAGTCTTATACTTGCTCTTGATTGATACATGAGGAATCTTGCTTAATGGTAGCAAAGAGTTGGTGTTCATCAAACCTACAAGCACATGTCCATGAAACTCCACAAAACTAAACAAAACACTCCTTCACTTAAACACAAGTGTTTAAGATGTGACTCTTTTCAGACTCTATTATATGTCAAACGGTTTTAGAGTGAAAACCTTCAACAATTGTTGTCTACTTATTTTTGTGTAGAAGGTGACTTTCTATGGCTCCTCTATGGTGGATAATGGCACCAATAAAACTGGGAAGCCCTTGGAGATCCTTGGGGCAAGTAAACCTGGAATTGTCACCAAAGAAGGCCTCGTCATCTTTGGCAATGACAGAAAGGCAGTAAGTTATCCTATTGTATTACTCAATGATACATGTTGACAGCTAATCATCTTGAAAGATTAAATATTTCTTAAAGAAGGCATTTTTCACAGGTCAAAACAGTTTGCAACTGTCGTAGTAACATTTCTGTGTCATATTTTGTTATAATACCAGCTATTATAAACCTCCTAAAACCAGTAAAATGCAGACAAAAATGCTTTGGCACAGTTATATCTATATTACACACACACACACACGCACACGCACACGCACACGCACACGCACACGCACACACACACACACACACACACACACACACACACACACAAAAACCCATACATTTTTTACACATGCATTAAGCTACTGCATTAGACATACTCTCAAAAGACATACACTAGAAACTGATTTTCATTCAAAATAGTATTTCTTCAATGATTTGCTAAACAACAGTTTAAAAAAACAGCAGCAACCTCAACCTCGATCTCCTAATTATTTTCCCTCATTTCTTCACATGTAAATGGAAAACCTCAATTTTAACTACTTAAGAACAATAGGATGCACATTAAAATTGAAGATAGTGTAAACATTTACTTTTTTGTTAACTGATACCAAAAACAAGTACATATGATTTACATTATGCACAGTGAAATGGAATATATTTTGAAGATCACGCAAACACTGACTTTTTTAAATTATAAGGAAACAGATAAGTACATAAGTAGCCTTACATAAATGAACAAAAATCATTCCAAAGTGCACATTGACATGTGCACTAGTTTCTGCAATGCACTTGTCACGGTCACGTTGTTCATTAATACTTTTAAATATTCACATTTACAGTGTTCCCGTGTTATGTTTTTTTTTTTTTTTTTTTTTTTTTGCCAAAACAAACATTTGATGTATCACATGTATTAGGTACAAAAAATATATAAAATGACATACCGGTAAATGTAGGACATAAATGTTGCATTAATATGCATACCAATACGGAAAAAGGTGGTGGCCATGCAGCTTTATTAGATGCGGCCCAGCGTTAGTCCAAAACTACATCTATATTTTGATAAATATTCTAAGTATTATAAAACGCTTTAAGCAACATTTAATGCGTGGAAAAGTGCTATATTAGCATCAGGTTATGCTACTCTGACAAAGGATGCTAATCTGATAGAACACCGGCCCTGAATCTTTTACCGGAACAACGTTCCAGCCCAATTTCACCCCTGGTTGTAAGCAATCCTGTGTTCATTTGATTTATATGACAAACATTGATTCGAATCAAGTGCAATCATGTTACATGCTAAAATGTCTGATTTGTAGTCACACAAGGACAGTGTTTGTAATCTAAGCTAAAATCCGCTATAAACACAAAAAGCCGAATTTACCTTGGTAATTTAGAGGGAATTCTATTGTGGTATTGTTGGTATTGCCAATACTAGCGATAGATATACCCCCAAGCGGTCCTTCTTAAGCAACGGCGCCATATTTGTAAATGATTTTGGATGAATAGCTGAAACAAAAGTGAAAAACGTGAATCGCTGGGTTTTTAATTTATAATAAACGTTGAATAGGTTTGCTGTCATTCCTTTTTTTATACTAAAGAAATGTCAAGTGTGTAAGTTAAATCACAAAGATTGAAACAACTCCATTTTACCCTAGGATAAATCTGTGTGATACACCCTTCTTGTCAGTAGTTGTTCCTCAAAATATTTACTATGTCCACAATCCTCTCGATTAACTTGTAAACTTTTACATTGCATTGTTTTTGACTCTTACCACTATAGCTGTTGGTAAAGAATTTGAAGTTTGAGGACGGGAAGATGATATCTGCCTCACAGTACTTTGGCTCAGAAAGCAGTGCTGCTTTGGAGCTGACTGAGGAGGAAAAGGAATTTGCTGAAAAGATCAAGGTAGAGTCAATCAATAAATCAATAGAGAGAGAATTTAATCATAATTAAATTAAAGTTTCATATTTTAGGGAAGTTGGATAAGCATGGAGGACCAAATGGGACAGAAAGGAATATATCAATACATCTTTAAATACTTAAATGTGTCATTATTTGAATAAAATGGGAATTAAAGCAATAAAAGTGTCATTAAATGTGTCATTAATTCATTAAAGTAGCAGCTAATTTAATGTAAAAACATAAACAATTATTTCACTATTTAATTAGTTATTTCCACTGGGGGGGTAGAGTAGCCAAAAATTTGACTCAAGTAAGAATAGCGTTACTTCAAAATAATATTATAATATTACTCAAGTAAAAATAAAAGTAGTCATCCAAAAAAGTACTCAAGTACAAGTATTTGTTAAAAACAATAAACGTAAAGTAATGAGTAATATTGTGAGTAACTGCTTACAATGTTTTTTTAACTGATACTTTTTTCTCAGCACAAATGTATCTATATGAACTGTTATTATTATATTGTACTATTACATGACCACATGAAGAATTTAAACAAATCATTGAATTCCGATGAGAGAAAAAAATGTACAGAAATGATGCATAATACGCCCAAAGAGTATGAGTTCCCTTCTAGTAGAGAAAACTTATTGTCTATCATAGAACTAAAAGGATCATACCTCTGGTTTTCCGTGGTCAATCTGTGCTAAATAAATACTGGGAGAGAGGTTAAAATGATGATGGAAGCTCTCTATGTCAAACGAAAAGGAACCAAGAACATGCATTGTGCAAAGCAGAGTTTATTGAAGTTGTTGGTGTCATTTTGGCTCTTCGTTGAAATTCACAAAACTTACCTCCTCCTCTACTTGTATGGCCCGTGTTTGACCCGTTTCTTTATAATCGACCCATCTTGTCAACCCATCTGGTCAATGTGACGGGAGTAAAAGTACAGTTGCAGGTGGAAAAAAAAGTGACTAAGTGAAAGTATCTAAGAAAAAATATACTCAACTAAAAGTACAAAAATAATTGCTTTAAAATTTACAATAAAAAGTAAAAGTATTTTCTCCTGATGCAAAAATGTATTATACATATATTTACAGGTAGTCCCCGGGTTACGAACGAGTTCCTAGGCTGCCGATGTAAACCAAATTTCTGTATAAGTCGGAATTAACCTTTTAAGTGCTCCTAAATACAAAATAACTGTCCAGAAATATGTATTATACATCATATCAATAAGATAAAGTACAATATAAGATACTGTGAGATAAGTTGTGTTAAATGTCGTTATATTGAATAATCATTCAGGCTTAAAACAAAACAACAACAACAACAACAACAAAAATAATATATATATATATACAGTGAGGAGAACAAGTATTTGATACACTGTCAATGGGAAAACCCATTGGCAGTGTATCAAATACTTGTTCTCCCCACTGTATACGTATATATTAGGGCTGTCAAAATTATCGCGTTAACGTGCGGTAATTAATTTTTTTAATTAATCACGTTAAAATATTTGACACAATTAACGCACATGTCCCGCTCAGACAGTATTCTGTCTTTTGGTAAGTTTTACAGCAAGGTTTTTTGTGCAGTCTAACAGCGAACTCTTGTGGTCGCTTTGCAACATGGTTTATTGCTTTCTTGCCAGTTCAGTATGGCTGCAAGACGTCTCGGGCTGACGCCTACGTTGTAATGTATGGAAAATAAGTATTTGGTCAATACATAAGGTTCATCTCAATAGTTTGTTATGTACCCTTTGCTAGCAATAACGGAGGCCAAACGTTTTCTGTAACTCTTCACAAGCTTTTCACACACTGCTGCTGGTATTTTGGGCCATTCCTCCATCCAGATCTCCTCTAGAGCAGTGATGTTTTGGGGCTGTCGTTGGGCAACGCAGACTTTCAATTCCCTGTGCCTCCCTGGGGTTGAGATCTGGAGACTGGCTAGGCCACTCCAGGACCTTGAAATGCTTCTTACAAAGCCACTCCTTTCTCTCCCTGGCTGTATGTTTGGGATCATTGCTGATGGAAGGAGATTTTCACTCAAAATCTCTCGATACATGGCCCAATTCATTCTTTCCTTTACACAGATCAGTCGTCCTGGTTCCTTTGCAGAAAAACAGCCCCAAAGCATGATGTTTCCACCCCCATGCTTCACAGTGGGTATGGTGTTCTAAGGATGCAATCCGGTATTCTTTCTCCTCCAAACACGAGAACCTGTGTTTCAATTCTGGTTTCATCTGACCATAACACATTCTCCCAGTCCTCTTCTGGATCATCCAAATGCTCTCTAGCGAACCGCAGACCGGCCTGGACGTGTACTTTCTTCAGCAGGGGACACGTCTGGCAATGCAGGATTTGAGTCCCTGGCGGTGCATTGTGCTACTGACATATAGCCTTTGTTACTGTGATCCCAGCTCTCTGTAGGTCACAAGGTCCCCCCGTGTGGTTCTGGGATTTTTGCTCACCGTTCTTGTTATCATTTTGACGCCACAGGGTGAGATCTTGCATGGAGCCCCAGATTGAGGGAGATTATCAGTGTTCTTGTATGTCTTCCATTTTCTAATAATTGCTCCCACAGTTGATTTCTTTACACCAAGTGTTTTACCTATTGCAGATTCAGTCTTCCCAGCCTGGTGCAGGTCAAGTGTTTTACCTATTGCAGATTCAGTCTTCCCAGCCTGGTGCAGGTCTACAATTTTGTCTCTAGTGTCTTTCGACAGCTCTTTGGTCTTGGCCATAGTGGAGTTTGGAGTGTGACTGACTGAGATTTTGGACAGGTGTGTTTTATACCGATAATGAGTTAAAACAGGTGCCATTAATACAGGTAACGAGTGGAGCCGCGTTAGACCTCGTTAGAAGAAGTTAGAACCTCTTTGACACCCAGAAATCTTGCTTGTTTGTAGGTGACCAAATACTTATTTTCCACTCCACTTTGGAAATAAATTCTTTAAAAATCAAACAAAGTGATTTTCAGTTTTTTTTTTTTTTCCATATTCTGTCTCTCATGGTTGAGGTTTACCCATGTTGATAATTACAGGCCTCTCTAATCTTTTCAGGTAGAAGAACTTGCACAATTGGTGGTTGACTAAATACTTATTTGCCCCACTGTATATATATTTGAGCTTTACTCGCGAGTGTGTCGCCTTGCTGAGAGAGCGCCGTGAAAAGCGTAGGGAGGCGAGAGAGGGGGAATATTAATGCCGCTCAGATCGCCAGCGATCTGATTCTCTTGACACGAGCCCGCTGTCCGAACTCAGAAATCCAGATCGGCACTTACAGAAGGAGTCGGCACCGGGGGAGAAGCAGCAGCAGCAGTATGAGTACAAGGAAGTGGGACATGACTCCGTCAGGAACTGCAGGACGGTGGCGACACTGCTGGGGGAGGAGGGGATTCCACTATATTATATTAATATTAGGGCTGTCAAACGATTAAAATTTTTAATCGAGTTAATTACAGCTTAAAAATTAATTAATCGTAATTAATCGCAATTCAAACCATCTATAAAATATGCCATATTTTTCTGTAAATTATTGTTGGAATGGAAAGATAAGACAGAAGATATACATTCAACATACGGTACATAAGTACAGTATTTGTTTATTATAACAATAAATCAACAAGATGGCATTAACATTATTAACATTCTCTTCAAGCTATCCATGGATAGAAAGACTTGTAGTTCTTAAAAGATAAATGTTAGAACAAGGTAAAGAAATTTTATATTAAAACCCATCTTAATGTTTTCGTTTTATTAAAATTTGTAAAATTTTCAATCAAAAAATAAACTAGTAGCTTGCCATTGTTGAGGTCAATAATTACACCATTCTCACTCATGGTGTAACACATAAAATCAGTTGGACCCTGGCGCCAGCAGAGGGCGCCAAACACCAAAAAACAAGTAACAATCATTTTAATCTGTTTGAGCGGGGCATGTGTGTTAATTGCATCAAATATTTTAACGTGATCAATTAAAAAAAATTAATTACCGCCCGTTAACGTGATAATTTTGACAGCTCTATATAATATATATATATTTAAATATACATAGAGAGAGCTGAATCAATATTCAAAGAAATAACCAGAAAATCATTGACTGCTAAGTTTTATTTAAAACTGTGCAAAATGGAAAAAACAAGCAATAAAATTGACTGCACTGTAAACAGAAGCTTAAAAAACTAAAAAAAAATTAGCTTAACAGCAGATTGCAAGCAACTATGAGGTACATACTGCCACCTGCTGTACAAGAGTGTGCAGCACCCATCTGAAGGTGCGCTGCTCTCACTGTTGGTTTTTATTCGTCAATATCTTTTTCACCTGTCTAATCTTGCGTGTACTCGTGCTGCTGCCTCTAGTGCTCCGTTACGGTATCGTTGCACGATGCGTATTGATTGCGCCGGAGGCATGAAAGTGAAACTATCAATTCACAATGAGAAAAAAAGAAAATAAATCTAACGCATAACGCAGGCGACAATTTGAAAAGTGGTGGAGTATAAAGTACGGATATATGCTGTAAAATGTAACAAATTAAAAAGTACCGCAGTATATTTGTACAGATACACAAAAAATGTACTTAAGTACAGTAAAGAAGTACTTTTACAGCGTTACATTCCACTGCTGGCCAGGTAAACAATTGGCTATTAGTCCTGCCCACTGACTTTGATGGGTGATTTTGACAGACAAAATAAATTCATGAAAAGCTGCAACACATGTCCATGAAATAATTATATTAATTTATAATAATATATGTTTTATATTGCGTAGTATTTTAATGACACATTTAATGACATGTATTTATCTAATTCCCATTTTAATTAGTTAATGATACATTTAAGTATTTATTTAAAGATGTATTCATATATTTTATTGTATCTCCCCATACATTAGCTCTGTTTCATGATTTAAAACAAAAGCAGTTGAATGTTTTTACTCCTACAGGTAGTGTGGCACAGCATTCTGACTAACGTCAGTCTGATTGAAGACACCACAGATTTCTTCAAGTCAGGAGCTGCCTCCATGGATGTAGTCAGGTGAAAAGAAGGCATAAAATAGAATGACGTCATTATCCGTACTTCATATTGTCAAACTGTAATACACATCTTTACTAGCGTCACATTGTTTAGTTTGTCGTCATTTTAAGGCTCATCGAGGAGATGAAACAGTGTGAAAGTGCCTGTGAATTACAAAACGAGGACGTCTACATGAACACCACCTTTCGGGATTTTATCCAGATGTGTGTGAGGAAGCTGCGAGGAGAGGAAAATGAAGAATTGATCACCGATTATGTATGCTCATTAAAAAAAACGTGTACATGTATTTTTGTTTACAAACAGTAGCTCCTTATTTTCTGATAGTTTTTTTTTTATACGGCAGTATAAAATCCTAGCGATGTGTTTTTCTTATTTTTATTTTTAATTTTCAGGTGGAGAGAAACATCAATGGCATGAATGTCCAAATGCCACATCAGCTATTCATTAATGGAGAATTTGTTGATGCAGAGGGAGGACAAACTTACAAGACAATAAATCCAAATGATGGCACAGTAAGTTGACACAGGTTTGGTCTAAATGTTCACCACAGCATTAGATTTTATTCCCTGATTTTCCATGTAAAAATCAATAATTGTCTTGCTATAAAGTTTATAATCAGTGTTTTCTTACAGATAGAGCTTGTATAGTATCACACCTAAAACCTTTATAAGGATCAACCCTTATACAGATCTAAAAAGAAAGGTGGCTGAGATGTGCCAAACACTTACAGATATAAAACATGTTAACCGAAGCCGAAAAAAATGTACATTTCAGAAAACAAATGAACAAAAGCCAGAAGAAATCACCAATCACAGAAAACAAATCACAAGTCAGACAACAAGATAATGTGATTAGTGTGACTTTGCTGTAGCTTGCATTGGAGAAACTTTGTGTAATGTTTTGTACGTTTTGACACATTTTGCATATCAAGAGGTTGGGCCTTGATTTGTATAGTGTGACATGACATACAGTAACAGCATGTCCACGATTACGGCATACAAGTTACTGAGTACTGTACTACACTAATCCCCAACCACCGGGCCGGGGACCAGTACTAGTCTGTGGCACATTTGCTACCGGGCCGCAGAGAAATAATAAATCATTTGTTATAGACAGCAATCTGGCCTGTGCCTCTTGACACATCAATATGCCTCTCTACTCTATTGACTAATCCGAGTAGAGGAGCCTACAACCAAGTCCATTCTGCATAATATGTGGCTAAAAACGAGCAAACAAGGCAGCAAAAGTGAATACACTGAGAGCATCATACCTTGTGGCGAACCATATTGCTGAAGCCAAGAAACTGTTCACGATTGGAGAAGAACCTGCGACCAAGGATATTTGCCATCCAGTTTTAGGAGAGGCCGCTGTTAAAAAAAGGTTGATTCAGCATATGCTGAGTTACATTTTCCCTGCACTTAATGTTCGTTTTTAGCCCTGTCGTGTTATTTTATATTTACTGTTATTTTCTGCCGCACATTGCCGGTCCATAAAAAAAGGTCAACATTACACCGGTCCGTGATGCAAAAAAGGTAGGAGACCACTGCTGTACTGTACTGAGTGACTGTAAAAGCCATTTGTTCATGACTGAGAGTGAAAAAAACTACATAATCGATGGCAACGCTTGTACTTCGACCTGTTGAGCTATACCAACACCTGACATGACTACCGCTGTGAAGTTGGCCCCACATCAGACGCAAATTTATACAAAAATGACGTCCTTCATTTGTGCACGTTTGTGCTGAAAATAATTTGGTTGGTGCTGCTATCATTTTTTAGATATTAACAATTTTTTATTGGTCAATCTGGGGTCAACCAGCCCCCCATTTTGATTAAAAATGGCTAAAAATGGTTTCAAATCGTTTGTGTTATGCTTGTGCTGCTTTGTGCTTAAAAAAAATTCTTTTATGCTGCTATCATTTTGAGATCTTGACATATTAATTTTGATTGATGACGTCACGCAGCCCCCCATTTATTGCAAAATGGACCCGAAATGGTGCCATTCGTTTATGCTACGTTTGTGCTTGTTTGTGCTGCTATTGTTTCCTACATATTGAGATATTAATTTCAAGTGATGACGTCAATCGCAGCACCTTCGTCACAGCTGACGAAGCGTACAAACTGTCTCAATAACAGAGGGGTGTCCAAACAACTAGCCCAAACGTAACACAAACGAATGGCACCCCTTCGGGTCCATTTTGCAATAAATAGGGGGCTGCGAGTCAATCATATCTCGAAATTAATAACTAAATATCTCAAAAATGATTGCAGCACAAATGAAAACTTTTAAAGCACAAACCAGCACAAACGTTGCACAAATGATTGACACCATTTTTAGCCATTTATAATCAAAATGGGGGGCTGGTTGACCTCAGACTGACCTATAAAAGTATTGTTACTATCTCAGAAACGATAGCAGCAATAATGTTTTTTTTTTTTTTTGCAGCACAAACAAGGAGCCATCTGCACTAGGACCAGGCCATAAAATCCCTCTGAGAATTTACTGGACACAATCATAAATTACTAAACATTATCTAACATAGAAATGACAAAGGTAAATTAAAAGTATGAAAAAACTAAAAGACGAAGAAAAAAACTAACCTTTGAACGTGTTTTAGTTTAAAAAAAAAAAAAAATAATAATAATAATAAAAAAGATTAAAAAAGACATGAGACAAGATGTCCGTGGCATTGAATGGCAGCCAATGAGTTCTTTTTTAAGTATTTCAGGTCATTTCCTGTTGATTTAGGGGCATCTCTGGGTCACTGCCTGTTTATATTGGGGCATTTATGGGTTATTTCCTGTTGATTTAGGGTTACTGAACATGAAGTGACCCGAGAATGTCCCAAAATGAATAGGAAGTGACTCTCAATAAACAGGAAGTGACCTGTAAATGTCCCCAAAACCGGGAAGACTGGCTGTGAATGCTCTGGTTTGAATGCCATTGACAGCTCTAGATGTCGCAATTCATTCTGACGTTCATTCACTCGCCCCTCCCAGTCAAAATGAATTGGACGCCTAGTGCCATCAAAGGCAACCAATGAGTTAACAGACAATATTCTAGCGGAAAAAAATTGGAAGCAACCTGTTTTTTTTTGTGTGTGTTTTTTTTTTGTTTTACTGTATATTGATTCTTGGCGGGAGCATATCAATAACCTTTTAAGACACAAATATTGCAATATATCACAGTTTCGATATATTGTCACACCCCTAGTCTTGAGTCTATCTTTAAAAATGACAACATTCTGTGTGGCCCTGAGGCCGTAGGTCCATGTCCTGACTCTGGGAATTACTAAAAGACTGAAGTCGGAAAACTTCACTGTAGTGAGGGTTTGTATGGTAATTGAAGTTCAAAAAGATAAGAAGACCCAAGACATTAAAAAATCAGTTGTTTTGCCTCAAAATCGATCCGCATGTGTGATGGTTGTATGTGTGTTCTGCAGGCCATCTGTGATGTGTCCCTCGCGCAGATTGCTGACGTGGACAAGGCTGTTGCTGCTGCTAAGGAAGCATTTGAAGAGGGAGAGTGGGGCAAAATGAATCCAAGAGACAGAGGCAGACTCATTTACAAGTTAGTGCAATTGTGAATGGTGTTTTGCATGGCCACCTCGTGTCACATCTCATGTAGAAAATCTCTCGGGAGCAGGGGTGGACAGGTGGTCTACAAAGGGCCGCAGTGGGTGTAGGTTTTTAGTCCAACCGAACAATACGACACCATTTCACCAGTCCGGTGTCAAGTGTAATCAGTTGCAAAGACAGTCACTTTCCTACTCAAAAACTCAGGAAATTTCAAGAAAGTGCATTTATCAAGGTTTCGTCTGCTGTGACTTGTGTGTATCCATTTGCCAAAACAGCATGCTATCACTCAAGGGTGTGGATTTGGTCACAACATTGGTAGGGACGATATAACAGCATAACCTGCACGTAGACTTTTTGCTGGGGATGGGACAGTAATAAAACCAAACAGATTATTGAACGGTGGTCAGGACTACATTTCTCATGAATATGAACCTAATTAATCGAGAGGCTAAATGATCAATTCAAAATTAATCTGCATTGATTTATACTAACTTTCATGTGTATTGTTCAGGTGATAGGGGTTGGGGATCCTTGAGGTAGAGTTGGACAAATTAGTCAATTGATAATCCAAAGAAGCCTGCATATTTGTGCTCAAGTGTCAGCGGAATTCACATTTGGAAAATAATTCACTTTGACTTACTTTGCTTTCCGGATCACATATGTACATTGTTGATGTGACAAATACCTCTGCATTTCCTGTGTGTTCCATATTACAGGCTGGCTGATCTAATGGAGCAAAATCAAGAGGAGCTGGCCACCATTGAATCCATTGACTCTGGGGCTGTTTACACGCTAGCGCTGAAGACACATGTGGGCATGTCAATCCAGACCTTCCGCTACTTTGCCGGCTGGTGTGACAAAATTCAAGTAATAGCCCCCTTTAAAAACAACCGTAACACTACCAAAAACCACCAGTGTTATTTTGTTTTGTTCTTGTAATTGTTGCTGCTATTGTTGTAACTCATACAATTTCAGGGCAACACAATCCCTATCAATCAAGCCAGACCCAACCGCAACCTCACCTTCACCAAGAAGGAACCAATAGGGTGAGAAGAGCACTTTCAAATTAATATTGTCTCAATTTAAAGGGAGACACAACACCTATACAGTTGTGGTCAAATGTTTACATACACTTGTAAATAACATAATGACATGGTCCTCTTGAGTTTCATGTTATTTTTACAACTCTGAATTTTCTCTGATAGAGTGATTAGAAAAGATAACCTCCAAAAATATTCATGAAGATCGGTTATTTTATGACTTTAAAGGGATTAACAGAAAAAATGACCAAGTCTGCAGGTAATTAGCAATTTTGGTGACTTAGAAAGGTAAGTCAATGCAATGAACTTCATATAATGGCCACTTAACTTCTTCTGAATGATTATGTTTGACTAAAATTGGTGAATTCTCTGAGGCCATTTAAAGGGGAAATGTGAACTAAGGTTGGCCAACCATGTTTTTGAATAATATCAATGGCTGAACAATTATAAGAATATTTTCATTATTTTTTTTAACGCAACCCTTCCAGATTCTTTGTTTAACCCTTAGCAACGCCCTTAACAACGAAAATGCTTTTCTTCGGCAATCTTCGGAAATCTTCGGAAATTACGTCACACCGGGAAGTGCAAGGGAAGCCCACCATAGAACAGTATTGTTTGTTGCATTGATTCTCGGTAAGATGCCACGGTGGTGTGTGGCGATGTTTTGTTCTCACTCAAACGAAAAGTTGTATGACTGGCCAAAAGATAGCAGGGCACGTAAATGGACATCTTTCGTTCGCACGAAGCGAATGAATTTCACGCCATCGTCGAGTAGTCTTCTCTGCTGCAAACACTTCGAAGATGCCTGCTTCCTTAACCGGTCTGCTTATGATCAAGTATTTGCCAAAAAGTAAGTGTGATTTTTGGATAGATGACTGATGACTTTGTCAAAGCAGAGCTGCCAACTGTTGTGGAATGTACAGTAGAAGCTAGCGACGTTAGTCGAAAGCCAACTCGTGGCAATAGTCGTGACATACTTGTTGTTGTGTTCGCTAGTGTTACGTCCCAAGGATGGCTCGTGAAGGGCGTAACATAAAACGAGCCACACAATTTCACAAATGGCACAAATTTATTTACACAACAATCAAACTCGCAATGAATATGTACAAAATGTGGATGAAATGTGGCTTCAGGGTAAGCCCAGGCCAAAACAACAAAAAAAAGGAATCTACACTTGAACCCCACCTGCTAACTAAACCCTGATCATGAAAAAGAACAAAGAAAAGACAGCCACTAACCTAGCTTCTTACGCTAAACAAGACAGGAGAAAACTGGTTGAATAGAAATGGCGACTTACACCTATTGCTTCAGTGCTCTTATTTACTGTGGTGAACAAAAACGATTCAATAACGAATAAGCAAAAAACCTCACCGAAAAGCGGGAGTGTATCAGACTAGCGATCAAATGCAAACGAGCGTGAATGGCGAGCAAAAAGCTGGCGAGGAGGACCGCGGCAGAATGCTGTGAAATGCGACCTCCCAGAGCGTTGACAGCGGCAGGTTTACACCGCCAGTGAGTTTGTGCACATTTATTTGTATTTGTATTATGTATTTCCACCTTCATGCTTCAAGCATTGCATTGCATTTGTAGCGGCGTTTCACGGTGATTGCTTGATAGCCTTCTAGTTTGTTTTTCGCGAGAGCCGCTGACAGGTGACAGCGAGCGTGTTGGCATTGAGTCAATCTCGCAGCGGATCAGCGAGCGGCTCAAGTCACGCTGTGAATCATGGGAAATGTAGTCTCGGGACAACACTGAATTGGTGCTTTGTAATCCGTTTGCTTGTGTGAAAAAACTACATTTCCTCACGCCATTAGACGCCACTTACTGCCGAGAGCCCCAGCTACTGTTAGCTCATGTGTTAATAAAGAAACAAAGTTGTAAGCACGTCGTGTGTTCGATACCTTTGTCAACAAAACGCTCATAACAAGACACTATGCATGATCTGTTTAAGAGACGCTGGGACTGGAATTAGTAGCAAAACTTTGCGGTCGAATGTGGCGGCAGTCCGCTATTATTTTGTTTTCTTATTGTTGCCACAATAAAGTGGAGAAAGCCATCATCAACTCATCTCCTTGTCCCCCCCCCAACGTTTTTATATTATTATTTTATATGCATGAGCGCTGCCGGATCTGCCAAAATGAACATGCAGTCCGATTATTATCTTTTTAAACAATGTCATCAGATAGACGAAAACATAAAATTATGTGCAAATGCCTGCATCTTCAAATCATGAAAATAATAACAGCCTATATCTTACAAATCTTGTAATCTCGATGGGTCTTGTCTCAGGTAGTCTGGGCACATTGTTTGCATCCTGATTAGCGTCTGGCTAATACATGTACGATCCCACATAAAATTCCAGCCTCCTCCTCTTCCTCCAACTCTTCAAAAACTTGGGTCTCCTCACTTGTTTTTTTTTTTTTTTTTTTTTTTTTTTTTTTTTTTTTTTAAACCTGTCCTGTTCAGCTGTTTGACACAGAGAATGGAAGTCTAAGTGCCCAGATTCTTAACAGTTTTAATGTTTCACATTGAGAGTCTGACATACTCCCATTGTGATCATTCAAAATACCTTTTTATTAAGACAAAGCAGCGAACAGGAAGGGATTATGGGGGGACAGAAGAAAAGAAATACAAGAGAAGAAGGAAAAGAAACACATACACAAACAACAACTAGAAATACATTGAACATCTAAACTAGTTACTAATATGCTGGTGCTATCGTCAGCGAGATGTATTTCCGGTTTACACCATGTGGGGGCCTATTGGCCAGTGAAAGAGGAGAATGGGGGTGGGGGTGTCTATAAGCCTATAAGCTAAGTGATTGAAAGGGGTAGAGTGTACACAAATCAGTTCTGTGATCTAGAACCCAGTAATCGTGTGAATCTCTTATGAGTAAGCCCGTTGGCGACCAACCCTACGCCGCCGCATCGCCAATCCCGGCACCGGGACCCCCGACCCGAGAATGCCCTACCACATCCAGCAGCACGCAGGCCCCACCGGGCGCGCGACAGCCACGCAGACGGGCGGAGAAGCCGCGCGGGCGCCAACCCAGGGCCACGGCCCCCACCCAGCCAGCCCGGGGAGGGAGGGCGGGCGTGGGGGCGGGGGGCCATGCGCAGCCCATCCCTCCTCCCGCAGCCCAGCAAAGGAGCCATCGTCCCCCCCCCGGGACCCAGGGTGGTCCCCCGGGCCACCCGCGCACCCATCAACTGGCCTTCAGGGATGGCAGGAGGGGACGCATCACCAACCCCACGCCTACACCCACCCCCGCCCGCCCACCCGGGCCTCGAGCCACAGCCGCAGCCCCCCAACCGGCACGGCACGCCACGGGACCCCCAGCGGCCCACCAAGCCCCAGGCAAGGCAGGGTCCCCCGCCGGTGCAGGCGACACCCCGCTGATACACCGGCGCCCAGTCAGCGACCCGCGATGGAGCGCAGGGCGGATGCCCAGCCAGAGAAGAGAGGGGAAGGCGGAGGCAGGAGAACGCCCAGGAACTGCCACGGGGCGATGCAAGATCGGAGACCCGACCCCCCAACCTACTCCCGCGGCCGGCAGCCGAGGCAGAGGGGAGGCCACACCCCAGGAGCCACGCCATATAAAAAAGTGTGGGACCCACCTACCACCCTATTACTGTGGCTGCCAGGTTCCCGACTGGCAGCCATCACCCAGCACCGTGATGGGGGTGTGAGGGGAGGGTAGTGCAATGTATGCATTAAAATAGGAGAGCTTGGCTTGGGGCAGTGGGACCGCAGCATGGAGCTTCTGCCCAGCCGCCCGTCCCACCGCCCTTTGCCAGAGCTCTCCTGTGGAGTATGATGTGTGGTGCATTTAAAAAAGGTGCAGAGATGGCGGGGCCTGTGGTGAGGAGGCAGACGTGAGGTACCCCCACCCCCAACAGGTCCCAACCATCCCACAACCTTGGTGTGTGGTGCATTAAAAACAGGGGGGAGCCGGGCCGGGAGTGTAAAGCCCCGTCCCAACTCTCCCCGGAGAAATGTATGAGCATGTAAGTGCCAAGGTGAAAAATATTTACAGTGCCGAAGTGAGAAGTGCGTGAGTTAAGAGGCAGGCTCCCGCGGGCGTGGCCCCGTCCACCAGAACCACCGGCCGCAGGGCAGAAGAGGCGTCAGGGCCCCGATCAATCTCCACCCCAGACCACCCACGGCGCCTCCGCGACGGCCCCCCCCCCCACCCACCGAGCACCCACCCACGCACTCCGAGCAGGCGCCACACCAAGCGCCGGCGACCAGGGGACGTCCACCCCACCGGCAAGGGACAGCAAGCCTCACCCAAGGTCCCGCGGGCCCCAAGAGGCCCCGCCAACGACCCCGCCGGCCGGGGTGCAGCAGCGGCCGCCGCGGCCCAGGGAGGCGGACAGGGCCGGAAGCAGACCAAGGGGACGGAAGCGCGCCCCCCACAACCCACCCCCGGGCCAGGAGGGGCACGCGGCATGACACCAGAGGGCACCTCCCCGGCACCCGGTACAGGGAGACGCGGCTCCGGCCGGGCGGACCTGGGAGGGAACCATGGCTGCCGCATGCACCCCCCGGCCCCCACCCCATCTCCACCCCACCCAACCCCGGCCGGCCGGGGAAGGGCCGCGGCCCCGGACCGGCACCCGCGCGGCCCCCCCACCCGCCCACGACACCAGCGCGCGCCCGACGGGACCCCCGCACAGCCAGACGCAACCAGACAAGCCCCGGCCGAAAATCCCGGGGGCCAAGACCGGCGACGGGTCGGCCCAGGGCAGGACGCCAACAAACTCCACCTGTAAAGCTGACAGAAGAAGAGGTTTATCAAACACCATTAGATGTATGCCAAGGACCGGTGAAGTGTATTATTTACGCATAGTTCCTTAATTGTTCCAAGTCTGATAATATATAGGGTGTTCCAAAAAAATGTTGCATATGTTCCCCAGCAGCTGGAAACCAAATTGTCTGTGAGTATCCTTGTAAAATAAGCCCATTGACCGACTAAACTGTGAAGGAAGAAAGTGTATTTATTACATGCTGTTGGGAGTGTACAAAAACAGTTTGGATTTAAACATGTCCTGTTTCCAGCTGCAGAAGGATGCATACAACTTCCCTGGACACCCCGCATACATCAATTTATGTGTACATTTTTATTATTTTTGTGGCATTCCTTCGCAGGTGAGAGAGAATCATTATTCTATGTTCATCATTCTTGCGACCGTTTCCCACTGTTGTTCGTATTTGTCCATTTTATTTGTCTGTTTGGCAGATATTTTCTCTAATGTTATATATTCAATGATTAGATTTAGCCATTGGTTAATGCTAATGTTTTGTTTGTTTTTCCAATTCAACAATATTGTTTTTTTGGCTATCGTTAGACTTGCTAGTAGTGGACGGGTTTGATGGATAGAGATATTCACTGTATTCAGATCGCCAAGCAGACAAAGAGTTGGAGACAATGGAATCCTGCAGTTCAATAGGAAAGAGAGTTTCTTCGTTACCTGTGCCCAGAAATCTTGTATTGGTTTACATTGCCAAAGAGCATGAAAGTATGTATCTGAAGTATCTTCGTTGCAGTTTGTACATTTATCGTATTGGGAGAACCCCATTTTGTGCATTTTAGATTGAGTAATATGCCATCTGTGCAGTATTTTGAACTGTATAAGCTGAAGGTTCTTATTCTTTGTCATTATAAATGTATTTTTACAGATGTTGGACCAATAGTTATTATCTAATGATACCGAAAGTTCGTTATTCCATTTTTCGATTGGTAGGCAAGTAGAGTTGTTACATGAGAGGGCTTTATATACTTTTGAAAGTTTTTTTTTTTGTTGAGGATGTATATTTATTATTTTATTTACGAAAGGTGGTGGGTCTAACGTACCCGTTAGTGATGGAAATTTGCTTCTGATGGCTGCCCTGATTTTATTGTATTGCAGGAAATTGACCCCTTTGATCAGGAAATCTTGCATTATTTTTTCATATGACATAAATGTATTATCTTTAAACAAATGCTGTAACTGGTTTATTCCCGTATCATCCCATGCGCTGAAATAAATAGGAATTTTATTAACTCCAAAGTCTGGGTTGTGCCAGATTGGTGAGAATTTACACGGGGCTTGTTGTGATTGCGTAATTTCCATACCTCTCCACCAGGCTTTCAAGGTACATGCTATCATTGGGTTTTTGAAGCAGCTATGGTGCTTAATACTAGAGCTAATAAAGGGGAGGTTTGCCAATTGTATTTGGTTGCAGTCTGTTTGCTCTAATTCTAGCCATGACTGTTGTTCAGTGTTAAGATATAACCACCTAATAAGATATTGTATTTGATTTGCTATGTAATAGTGTTGGAAATTAGGGGCCTCTAGACCCCCCTCTGGTTTATTTCTTTGCAATTTGGCAAGGCTAATTCTGTTTTTCTTGTTTTTAAAGTAGAATTTTGTGACGGCTGAGTCTAGGTCTTGAAACCATTTTTGAGTGGGTTTAAAGGGGATCATTGAGAACAAATAGTTTATTTGTGGTAATACTTTCATTTTGACTGTTGCTATCCAGCCCAAAAGTGAGATGGGTAGATTATTCCAGTGTGTCAAATCTTCACATATTTTTGCTAAGAGAGGTGTATGGTTTAGTTTAGTTAATTCTGTAAGTTTTGGTGAAATGTTGATTCCAAGATACTTTATATTCCCTATTGGAATATTGTGATTTTGATTTGCAGGATTCCATGAGTTTGTTGATAAGGGCATTATAATTGATTTTGACCAATTTATAGCATAATCTGATATTTGTGAAAATGTCTTTATTAGTTCAAAAGTCTCATGTAGGGAGGATTCTGGTTTTTCTAGATATAATAGTATATCGTCTGCGTATAAGTTAATTTTGTGTTCTGATGTGTGCGAGCAAATCCCTTTGATATTAGCGTTTTGTCTTATTGCAATTGCTAATGGTTCAATAAATAGAGCGAATAATAGGGGTGAGAGTGGACAGCCTTGTCGAGTTCCCCTTTGAAGACAGAAACTTTGTGAAATGACCCCGTTTGTGTTTACAGTGGCTTTTGGGGCGTTGTAGAATATTTTTATCCAGCGGATAAATGGCTCACCGAAGCCAAATTTTTCCAAAACTTTGAAGAGAAAAATCCAGTTGACTTTGTCAAATGCTTTTTCTGCGTCCAAAGAGAGGATAATTGCTTTCTGTTTATAATTCTGTGCAATATTAATAAGATTTAACAAGCGTCTTATATTGTTTGTAGAGTTACGTCCTTTAATAAAGCCGGTCTGGTCTTTATGAATTATAGTGGGAAGAGTTTGTTCTAATCTAGTAGCTAAAGCCTTTGCAATAATTTTAATATCTGTATTCATTAAGGATATTGGTCTATAGTTTGCTGGTTGGGTTAGGTCTTTCCCTTCTTTTGGCAGTAGTTTGATTACTGCAGTGTTCATATTGTCTCTAATTTGACCCTTGGCACTGATTTCTTGAACCATTCTATAGAAAAGTGGTGCCAGCATATTCCAAAAGTGTTTAAAATATGATGTCGAGAACCCGTCGGGCCCCGGTGCGCGACCTGTTGGCATGTCCTTTACGGCATTCCATAATTCAGCGAGGGTAAGTGGGGTATCTAGCAATTGTTGGCTTTCTAAAGTTATTCGGGGGATGTCAAGATTATTAATGAATAGGTCAATGTCTTCATTATGATCGTTTGTCACCGAGTATAAGTTTTTGTAGTAGCTGTAGAAAGTTTCGTTAATTTTTTCTGGTGATTGTGTTATTGTGCCGGCTGAATCTTGTATTGTTGTAATTAATGTTTTTTTCTTTGTTACGTTCGAGTTGGTTTGCTAAATATTTCCCGGATTTGTTATTATGCTCAAAGTTGGTATATCGTAGTTGTTGTAACAGAAACTGAGTTTTTTTAGACAGAATACTATTGAGTTGTTCTTTGGCGCTGAAAAGTTCTTTTGTGGTATTGTCCGTGGGATTATTGGCGAATTCCTCTGTCAGTTGTTTGATTTTTATTTCTAACTCGTTTTCCAACTTCTGTTCTTGTTTTTTTTTATATGATGAATATGAGATAATCTTGCCTCGAATTACGCATTTTCCTGTTTCCCAAAGCAGCGATGGTGAGATGTTTGGGGAATCGTTAAGTTCCATGAAGTCTTTCCATTCTTTCTTAACGAATGTATCAAATGCTGGGTCATCTAATAAGGAATCATTACAGCGCCAGGTTGCAGGGGGTATCGTGCGGGAGTCAATTTTAAGGGCTAAAGAAATTGGTGCATGATCACTGATGATTATTGGATGTATTCTTGGCGAAATATTATTAATAGCGGAATTATTCGCTAGAAAAAAATCGATTCTTGAACACGAACCATGGGCTAGGGATTGAAAGGTATATTCCCTTTTTGTTAAATGTTTTGCTCTCCAGACGTCACTTAAGCCGAAATCGTCCATATATTTCCTAATGGTTCTTGCAGTTTGTGACTGTTTAGTGAGTTTAAAATTGGAGCTATCTATACTTGGATCAAGTGTTGTGTTAAAGTCCCCTCCTATAATAATTGTTGAGTTCACTGACATGTCACTCAGTTTACCAAATATATTGTGGAAGAACTGTGTGTCCTCGTTGTTTGGGGCATATATGTTCACTAATGTGAACAGTTTATTACTTATGGTGGCTTGTACTATTATGAATCTACCTTCCGGGTCTGCAATTGCACTATTTAATGTGAACGAGATTCTTTTATTTATTAATATTGATACTCCTCTTTGTCTGCTGTTATAGCTGGCTGAATACATCAAGTTAAAATTTGAGTGTTTAAAATATTTCTCTTCGGATTTGGCTAGATGTGACTCTTGCATAAAGAAGAGGTCTGCCTTTAATTTGGTGATGTATTCCATAATTTTAGTTCTCTTTGCCTGCAATCGGAAGCCATTCACATTAAATGAAACAAAATTTATATACGTCATATGCGGATATTTATAACTATCTTAAGGAAAGTAATGATCTCAGGATGTGAGTTATAATATTCGGTCCTGAATGTCAACGACTATTCACATTCATTAGAAGCCATACGAGTATGTAATAAATCAAGTTCTAATAAAACTGAATGCAATTTTTTGTAAACCTCTTGGCATAATTCACACAACATTAAGACGTTGTTAGAAGGATTAAATACATGGGTAGCATCAACACAAAACATTACAATTTTAAAGCGTGTACTTAGTGTGTGTTTGAAAACAGCGGTGTGGAAAAGGTGAGACAAATAACCCAGAAAAAGAAGAAAAGATATGAGCGCCAGTATAGAAATGTGTAGTGTGAGACATGCGTGACTCTTCTAGACTAAGTGATTATCATGCAACCCTGATCTGTACGTGTGCATTGTTGAAATCAAATCTACTTAATACGGCATTGTGTACATATTGGAAGTGTTTAGGAAATACAGACAAAGTGATTATCATGCAATCCTAATCTACACATGTGCCTTGCTCAAACAAAAAACAACTTAATTCAGCATTATATATGAACTGGAAGTGTTTCGAAGGTACAGACAAAATAGTTATCATGCAGCCCTAATCTACATATGTGCCTTACTCAAACCAAAACAATTTAATTCAGCATTATATGCATACTGGAAGTGTTTAGGAATAGCAAACTAAGTATTAAGCATCCCTAATCTATACATTTGTCTTGCTTAAATCAAGACAGCTACATTCAGCATTGTATGCATAATAGAAATATTTAGGCATTACTTCTCCTCACTTGTGCTTTATCTATCACTTATATCGCTGTTTGAAGCATTGTTTGAAGGGCTTTGTAGGGCGGCCGTATGGAGCGCTCCCATCGCTGTTCTCGGTGTGACGTATCACTTCCGGGTTCATCCCCTTTCAGGCTCGAACTTCGGAAACGCGATTATTTTGTCAAATATACAAAATATAAATTATTTTTTCATGCTTTATTTGTTGGACAATGTTTAATTACTTTAATTGTGACCCTATTTGGCATGTTATGAAATTACTTCACATTACAGCTTTAAATAGGGCTCATTGGATACAAATGCCCACAAACACTACAAAGGAAAAGTCAAAGGAGGTCAGCATGGATTTCAAAAAGAAAATAATTGACTTGAACAAGTCAGGGAAGTCACTTGGAGCCATGTCAAAGCAGCTACAGGTCCCAAGAGCAACAGTGCAAACAATTGTTTGTAAGTATAAAATGCATGGCGCTGTTTTGTCACTGCCATGATCAGGACGAAAATGCAAGCGAACACCTGCTGCTGAGAGAAAATCCCTCAGAAGGGTGAAGAGTCAACCAAGAACCACCAAAAAGCAGATCTGCAAAGAATTACAAGCTCCTGGACCACAGGCTTCAGTGTCCACAGGCAAGCGTGTTTTGCATTGCCATGATCTGAGAGGCTACCGTGCAAGAAGGAAGCCCTTGCTCCAAAAGCGACACCTTAAGGCTCGACTGAAGTTTGCTGCTAATCACGTGGACAAAAATAAGACCTTCTGGAGGTAAGATGACAAAAAAAGCTGTATGCCACAATGCCCAGCAATATGTTTGGAGGAGAAATGGTAAAGCCTTTAACCCCTAGAACTACAATGCCTACCGTCAAGCACGGTGGTGGTAGTATAATGCTGTGGGGCTGTTTTTCTGCCAGTGGAACTGGTGTTTTACAGAGAATAAATGGGATAATGAAGAAGGAGGATTACTTTCAAATTCTTCAAGATAACCAAAATCAGCATCCCAAAAGTTGAGTCTTGGGCATAGATGTGTGTTCCAACAGGACAATGACCCAAACACACATCAAAAGTGGAAACGGAATGACTAAATCAGGCTAGAATTAAGGTTTTAGAATGGCCTGACTTAAACCCCATTGAGAACATGTGGACAATGCTAAAGAAACAAGTCCATGTCAGAAAGCTAAAAAATAAAACTGAACTGCACCAATTTTGTCAAGAGAAGTGGTCTAATGGCGGTGTCACACTAGCACTGTTTGGTCCGCTTTAAACGGACCAGAATTTTTTTTTCTAAGATAGGCCACTTCGTTTTTTAAATGTGAATGCGCGCCCGAACTCTAGTTCAGACCAAACAAATGAAGTCTGGCCCGTTAAAAAAGCGTGGGTCTCTGTACGCTTTAAGCGCACCCTGCTCTGCCTATGACGGGAGCAGTGTGCGCTTTTGCTACTTTATATGCATCATCACAGCATAGAGCTGATGCTGCAGGCTGTGACCCTACACTTAGGGCATCCTTGGAAGCGGAAGTACAGTGCGCATGCCATTCAAAACCAACACTGGCTAGAGGACTGTCAATGAACCATGGCCAAATGTTGTTGTGCTGCGTTAAGCAGATGCATTTGATACACGCAATCAGGTTCTAATGTGGCGGTTGTGTTTTGCATGCTGTTTCTGAACGGACCGTGTGAAAGTGACAGTGGCTGAGACAGGCGGAGACTTTTAGAGCGGCCGTTTCCTGAGTCTCGCTCAAGTGGCAACAATTTGACAGTTCAATTTGAGACACCCCATTTGGGGTACCACGCGGTTCCCTTTTGTGGTTTTCGTTTTCTCCTATTCATTTTTTTATATACTCCACCTTGCTCAGCATAGAGTCAGGAGGGAGTGACCCTGCTGCTGGCCGAGCAGTGACTTAATTTATGCTACATTACGTGCGTGCTGTGATGCTGCACGCTGCCTCCACTCTCTTATATTTGTCCAATCAAGGAGTGCGCCTTTCGTCCACAAGATGCTACTTGGAAGGTTCGGTTGGCGCAGTGTGAATGCTAAACCTTTCCAACAAGTCATCTTCAAGTAATGTTGCGAGGTAGCTCTCCAACCGGACCCTGGTCCTCTTGGACTAATGTGAAAGCGCCCAAAGATTTAACCAGAAGTTTGCCAGAAGCTTTTAGATGGCTACCAAAAGCGCCTAATTGAAGTGGAAATGGACAAGGGACATGTAACCAAATAGTTACTTAATCTATATTTTTGACCCAGCAGATTTGGTCCCTTCTTCTGTTAGCCCATTAACCCATAATAAAGTCATAAAAGAGCAAAACTTCATAAATGTTTTTTTTTTTGTGACTAGAAAGTATCTGTTCCAATCACTCTATCACACAAAAATCCGAGTTGTAGAAATAACTGGAAACTCAAGAGGGCCATGACATTATGTTCTTTATATTTATTTATGTAAAGTTTCAACCACAACTGTATCATGCATCCAAGCAGAAAGAATCTTCTTTAATAAATGGAAAAGTAGAATATCATATTTCTGATGTGCAATATTGGAGAATTTCCAACCAAAAATGGAAGTGATGTCAGAAGCTGTAACTTTCTTGTTTAGAGTGTGTGCCATTGTAATTCCTTGGAATTACCCTTTGATGATGCTGGCTTGGAAGACTGCAGCGTGTCTGGCAGCAGGAAATACAGTTGTCCTAAAGCCAGCACAGGTTGTCCTCTAAAATAACTTGATATACTTAGCCATAAAGCATTGAATTCTTTGCAGTGTAAAATCTTCATCATTTTATTACCAGGTAACTCCACTGACAGCGCTGAAGTTTGCGGAGTTGGCAGCAAAGGCCGGATTGCCAAAAGGGGTTATTAATATTCTGCCGGGATCAGGTGAGAATATAATTGTCAGGTTGTATTTCCTCAACGAAAATTCATCCTTTATGTCTTACTTTTGTGCGATACTGCACAGTAGTTTCTTTCTTTTTCAAAACATTCCGAATTGATGCTATGCGCGATGCTTGTGCGATTTTCCCTCTTCTCTCAGCTTTAAAATGGTTTGGTTTTCTCCCATAGACAGCTTTTCAGTCTTCACATTTGCTTAACAGAAAATGTAGTTTTCACAGGTAAAACCCAAAGCTGAATACAGGAGCTATTTAATGTCTGTACAATCAATCTAAAAGGCAAAACTCCCTTCAGTCACATGTTCCAATTCCTTTGCTCACTTACAAAGTGGGTGGGTCCAAATAAAAGGTCATATTTCCTGGGTTGTTTTTTTTCACATCTTGATACAAAAATCTCGGAATAAAAGCTGGAATACTTAACTTTTGTGTCGTATTTATCTTTAAAAAAACAAACAAAAAACATTTATTTACAAGGACAGTGCACATTAACGTTACAACTCATTGTAAAATATACCAGAACGTAGACTTTATAAGGATATTGACAGGTCATGGCGCACGGGGCCGATTAATAGGTGGCCTGCATTGTTGGCGTGGCTGTCAAAGCTGACCGAATGGAATCACAAAGAGCTTTTTCCATTCAAAATTCTTATGAATAAATGCTTAAATCTCTGAATTTTTTATACTGTAGATATGGACGTAAAACAGTCTCGTTCTTGGTTAAAAGCAAAAAAATGGGCAGTTACCATTTATTTTACGTAAATATTGCAAACTATGATGCTAGTCAGTAAGCAAATGTAGCGGCCGCCTTATGAAAACAGCTTTTTTCGTTGAAAATTCATGTGAATAAATGCTTAAATCCCTGAATTCTTTATAGATATGGAGGTAAAACAGTCTCAATTCCTCATTAAAAGCAAAAAAACAAAACAGGCAGTTAGCATTTATTTTACGTAAATATGTTGAATGTGCTACTAGTCTTTAGTCACTGTGACGCCACCTTGTCACTACAAAGAGCTTTTTCCGTTAAAAATTCTTGTGAATAAATGCTTAAATCCCTCAATTCTTTATAGATATGGATGTAAAACAGTCTCGATTCATGGTTAATAGCAAAAAAAAAAAAAAAAAAAACCCAAAAAACGTGCAGTTAGCATTTATTTATTTGACGTAAATATTGCGAACTATGACCCCAGTGCCTTAGCGGCTAATTTTTCCCATTGATTTTTTTCACAACGTTTCAAAATGCATGTATGGTACGAAAAATGTCATAATTACCTTAAATCCTGGAACAAATCACTCCTGAGACAATCCTTCCTGTTTGCGGTGCAGCTTTCGTACTTTTTCAACCTAAATCTGGCGTTAGATCGCTGCGTGCGTGTGTTTGAGAATGACTCCTCTTGAAGCTGGATGTGGGCAGGCCCCCTACTTTAAGGCGTGGCGCAGCGTGTGATGATGGTGACTTGTCAATATAATTATGAAGTCTATGACCAGAATTAGGCAAAAGGCTAGTTTTTATCTGTACCTGTATCATGTTATCTGAAACCAGAATGTGTTCAGTCTACAAAACTAAAACCTAAAAGAATTGAACTTGCTCTTCCAATACTTTTGGATGTGACTATTTATTTGTGTATGCAAAGGGGGACTGGCATACGGGGACACCGGGGATTTCCCCGGTGGGCCTGTGGTCAAATGAGCGGACCCTAGATTTAGCGCACCCAAGGATTACGGTAAATGCAACGAGCAGCAAGGCAGATGACTACAGTGTGCTCTCATTGTTCCCAACTCTTAATCTCTCAACACTCAAAATTACATAACACCACCATTGTTATCATTTAGAAATGAAATAAGGTTGCCTGATCTGAAAACCGCTCTACCTACATGTGCGTTACATGCATTGTCATGTCAGTACAATATTATGCGATTCCCCTGAGCAACAGGTTGTTTTAGTAGATGGCAAGTTACAGTTCTCATTTTTGTTGTACTGTAAATGCACAAATCTGAATAAGTATTGGCTAAGGTTGGTGAATATTAGTAGTGGACCTCTCTGACTACCCCCATACTCAAAACTATGCATTTTTACTGTACCAGTATTTGGAAAAATGAATTAAAAGTACTGCATGAGTACAGTACTTTGATCAGGTTACAGTTCTCATTTTTGTGGTACAGAAAATCCACAATTCTGAATTCTAGACAAGGATGGTGAATATTAGAAGTGGACCTCTCTGACTACTCCAAGACTCAAAACTTTTGCACCAATATTTAGAAAATTTCAATTAAATGTCCTAAATGTGGACTTTGATCTGGTTACAGTTCTCATTTTTGTGGTACTGTAAATCCACAATTTTGATTGTTATGGCCACGGTTAGTGAATATTAGTAGTGGACCTGTCTGACTACTCACATACTCAAAACTATGCATTTTTACTGTACCAAAATTTAGAAAATTTGAATTAAAAGTTCTACATGCATACTTTGATCAGGTTACAGGTTACAGTTATGATTTTTGTGGTATGTAAATCCAGTTTTGAATAAGTTCTGGCCAAGGTTGGTGAATATTAGTAGGTCACTTCTTTGTGTTGCTGGCTGGATGGCTTCCAACATTACCCATGGAATGGCCCGGTTTTTTAATTACTCCCAGGCACCCCTGCCCCCCGCCTCCCCAAGTCTGCCCCTGTGTGTGTGTGTGTGTTATTTAAAAAAAGAAAAGAATCTATTTTCTTGTAGGCGCATTGGTGGGTCAGCGCCTATCTGACCATCCCGACGTCCGAAAACTGGGATTCACAGGTTCCACGGAAATTGGTAAACACATTATGAAAAGGTAATCCAAAATGTATCCAAAATTACCAGGATGAATTATTAAAACCTTCTTTATCTCTATTGCCATTCTGCAAAAGCTGTGCAATCAGTAATGTTAAAAAAGTGTCATTGGAGCTCGGAGGAAAATCTCCTCTCATCATCTTCAGTGACTGTGACATGGAGAAGGCTGTGCGTATGGTATGCATTCTTTTTGTTTGTTTGTTTTTTGTTTGTTTGTTTTTTTAAAACAGCGTACGGTAATACAGTCGTGAGCCTCATGGTTGAGTTCTATTTATTTACAGCACTTTGTTACAACTCTGTTTGCTCTCAAACCAAGGGCGTAGGTTTGTATAAAGACGGTTGGGACAAAACACTAGGAACTTTTCAGGCTGCTCAAATTGTCCCTACCAACTTTTAACCAAACTTATTTGCATTTTATAATGAGTTCAGTTACATAAGTAATTTAGATTTAGGGATAGCATGTAAGGACCCCTCCCCCTCACAGACACACACGAACACTCACACAGCCCCAACAGATTCATGTTGACAATATGCCGCCTCCCCTGCCCCCTTCGAAGCGGATGGATATTACAAGTTTTTTTTCAGCCAGCAGCAGCCACTGTAAGAAATGTAAAAAGATGTAAATGTTTTAGAGGTGGGGAAAAAACCATTAATTTTGCAACTGAAAGTCCGACCTATATCAGAGTAAGCATAACATTAAACTATGTGAGCTTGCTAGCCTGCAAAACTACTGAGATCAGGCCAGCCTCCAAAAGAAACAACGAGGTCAAGCTAGCTGTCGCTCATTTAGATCATTGTTTCCGTTATGTGCATTACGGTAATGCAGCGCGGTGGCTTCAGAGTTGCAAGTCCCTTTATTTTAAAAACAAAACAAACAAAAAAAACGGGGAGCTATCGAAGAATGGGTTCACTTCAGGGGGACACTGAAATGAACATGAACAAGTAAAGGGACTTGCACTCCAAAATGTTTCTTTCATAGATTTTGAAAGCAAAGGTTTTAATTGAACGTTGTATCACCTGAACCAATACACATGAAAATGAGTATAGGTCAATACAGATTGAGTTTGCATTGATCATTTAGCCTATCAATTAATTAGGTTCATATTCGTGAGAAAGGTGGCCCTGACCCCCGTTCGCCCAATCTGTTTGGTCTTATTAATGTCCCGTCCCCTGCAAAAAGTGTACATGCAGGTTATGAAGTTATATCATCCCTACCAATGTTCAGACCAAACCTACGCCCTTGTCTCAAAGTAAACTGCTGACCAAAAGTATTGGCACCCCTGCAATTCTGTCAGATAATGCTCAATTTCTCCCAGAAAATGATTGCAATTACAAATGCTCGGTAGTAATATCTTCATTTATTTTGTTTGCAATGAAAAAACACAAAAGAGAATGGGAAAAAATTAAATCATTATCATTTTACAAAATACTCCATACTACATAATACTTCTCTAATTTGTGTTATTAACAGCACCTGTTACTTACCTGTGGCACATAACAGGTGGTGGCAAGAGCTAAATCACAGTCAAAATAGATTGAAAGTTGACTCAGCCTCTTTCCTGTGTCCTTGTGTGTACCACATTGAGCATGGAGAAAAGAAAGAAGCCCAAAGAACAGTCTGAGTACTTGAGAATCAAAATTGTGAGGAAGCATGGGTGATCTCAAGGCTACAAGTCCATCTCCAAAGACCTGAATGTTCCTGTATCTACTGTGCACAGTGTCATCAATAAGTTGCCCATGGCACTGTGGCTTACATCCCTAGATGTGGAAAAAAGAAAAGAAAAGTTGACGAGCAATTTCAATGAAAAGATTGTGTGGATGGTGAATAAAGAACCTCGACAAACATCCAAAGTTCAAGCTGCCCTATAGTCCGAGGGTACAACAGTGTCAACCCATCCTATTTGTCGGCGTCTGAATGAAAAGGGACTCTATGGTAGGATACCTAGGAAGGATACCCACTTCTGACCCAGAGACATAAAAAAGCCAGGCTGGAGTTTGCCAAAACCTACCTAAGAAAGCCAAAAACGTTTTGGAAGAATGTTCTCTGGTCAGATGAGACGAAAGTAGAGCTTTTTGGCAAAAGGCATAAACATAGAGTTTACAGGGGGAAAAACAACGAGGCCTTCAAAGAAAAGAACACGGTACCCACAGTCAAACATGGCAGAGGTTCCCTGATGTTTTGAGGTTGCTTTGCTGCCTCTGGCACTGGACTGCTTGACCGTGTGCATGGCACAATGAAGTCTGAAGACGACCAACAAATTTTGCAGCATAATGTAGGGCCCAGTATGAGAAAGCTGGGTCCCCCTTAGAGGTCATGGGTCTTCCAGCAAGACAATGACCCAAAACACACTTCAAAAAGCATTAGAAAATGGTTTGAGAGGAAGTACTGGAGACTTCTAAAGTGGCTAGCAATGAGTCCAGACCTGAATCCAATAGAACACCTGTGCAGAGATCTGAAAATGGCACCCTTCAAATCAGTTGGCCAAATAAGAATGGTCTAAAATTCCAGCAGAGCATTGTAAGAAACTGGATACCGGGAGCGGTTGTTTGCAGTGTTTTTGTCTGAAGGTTGTGCTACCAAGTATTAGGCTGAGGATGCCAATACTTTTGTCCGGCCCATTTTTAGAGTTTTGTGTAAAATTATAATGATGATTTTTTCCCATTCTCTTTTGGGTTTTTTCCATTGCAAACAAAATAAATGAAGATATTACTACCAAGCATTTGTAATTGCAATCATTTTCTGGAAGAAATTGAGCATTATCTGACAGAATTGCAGGGGTGCCAATACTTTTGGCCAGCAGTGTACTATACGTAAATAATATAGAGTTTAGCTGAGTTGAGTCAATGTATATTCCAGGGCATGAGTTCAGTGTTCTTCAACAAGGGAGAGAACTGTATAGCAGCTGGCAGACTGTTTGTGGAAGACAGTATCCACGACCAGTTTGTGGGGAAAGTGGTAAGTGCTTTGTTTTCTTCTTTTGGTTTGTTTCCTTGAACGTGCGAGTAGCTACATTCAAGAGCTGCTGCTTACAAAATGTACCTTGAGATAAATTTTGTAATGAAATATATGACTAGATGTGAAATGTACTTTTATCAGAACCATTTGCTAATTCAATTTCCACTTTGTGCTTATTTTGTGAATTCATGAGTTATATCACGAGGGTAAGTCAATAAGTATCTGCGCTCCATTTTTGTTATTTGATACAACAACAATACAAAAGTTACCTTCACATCATCTTCAACATAGTCACCCTGCTTTTCAATGCAGTTGGTCCATTGTTGCAAAAGCTTTGTGATACCCTCAGAAAAAAAGTTTTCAGTTGAGCAGCAAGCCACCAGGCATGAAAACCTCTCACATTTCGGCAAAATTCGCCGTTTTCACAGTCAAAAAGGGTGACCTACTTGAATTGTGTAGATCCGAGGAGAACATTTTTAAGGGGTGGGTGGGGGATCTTCTCGGGAGCTTTTTTTAATGTTGGACGCTTGGTATGCAAGCGGGGAAAGCGGCACAAAGCCAAAAAAGCGCACCAAAGACCGAAGTGGCCAAAACATTGACTTATTTCAACGAAACAAAGGAGGGTACACTGTTGTGTCCTGTCTCTTCAATGTCAAGCTTGGCTGCACGTCAGCTGTGAATGAACACCTAAAGCGCCGTCACCCAGTTGTAATTTTGGAAGACGACAGGAGACAATTACACGCTGGCAGATTGTAAGTCCATCTAACTAATGACATGTTTTATTGAAGTTGCTAAGCCTGCCGCGATATGCAATGATTCCATTTATCGCACGGTAAATAAAAATGAGGGCGGTAATTTCACGGCTGTGTTTTATCGTCGCGTGCGTGCGTGCATATATTTGTGCGTGCGTGTTGATGGCATACGAGACTCCATTTCCTTTCACAAATGTTTATTGGTCATCAACACGCCGTAGAATTAAAGTTCAGACATACAAACATACGGAAACACATCTATATTAAACACTTTAAACGTTAGCATTGCTACATTGAGGCTAATGGGGAAAAAGGGGACCTACTTTAGCCTGCTATAAAACATTGGCAATCTTCTCCAACACGCAAACTTATGGTTAAAAGGTGACACTTCAAACATGAAAAATTAGGCTAACAGCATTTGCAAATGAAAAAAATTGATTACTGACACCACATACAATGACAAAAAGCTTTTTTTGCGGAGTGTAAAGCTTACTGTTAGCGGGTTAGTGAAAGAACCTCAGGTGAACATTTCAAAATAAAAGCACTTCATGTCCGTCATATAAATAACGACTTCTGGAGTTAATCCCACATACTTCAGAATTCAGATTCTACGCTAAGAATAGCTTCAAAATGACAACCTTTATGAAAAATGAAAGAATAGCTTCAAAATGACACCCTTTATGAAAAATGATTATAATACTATTATATATAGTAATATGCTATAATATTAATGCTAGATATTTTATTAGGAATTGTTTTGAATCATGTTGGAAAGATGAAGTCAGTGTTCTGAATCTGTTTACATTCCATTCTTTTGCACAACTTAATGCTATCAGCATTTGACTTCATTGTTTGTGATTTATTTTTGTTAATTACGTGTTAATTTGTACTTTAAAAGCGTCATCAAAATTTTCATTGCTAAATTAGTAAAAAAAAAAAAAAAAAAAAAAGGAGGGCCTAAAGCCTCTTTCATCTGTTGGTCAGTAGCGAAACGACAGCTTCTAAAAGCACTGTAATCTGACAGGATGACATCATTACTGTATCGAGGATGTATGTATAAACAAGCAATATACAATATACAAGAAATTAGATCAAAAGAGCAGACACCTATTGACTTACGCTCACATTAGCTTTCTTTTAGTACTCTAGGAGCTGAGCTTAGTAAAGTTATGCTATGACATTCCTGGTCAGATGTCTTAGGGTGCTTTCAGAACTCCAGTTTGGAGCGTTTGTTCCTGAAACAAGGGGTGTTTCTTCCTAAAAATCCTACGTCCTTCTTAGGTCCTTCCTAAGTTTTTTGGCCAGATTTGAACATAGCAATTGGCCTTCGATGTGGAACAAAACAAGTGAGTCGAGATTGACAAGAGGAGGTAGTCTTGGCTCGATTGCTTTCGTGGTCCAAAGCAGTTGGTTTACAGTGAGACTCAGGTTTACAAACAGAACTCACTCATAACTGTGATATGCCCAGTTGAAACGATGGCAATAACCTAGCAATTTTTTACCTTATGCGCCATAGTGTTGTGATGTGCAGATAATGAAGACTTGGTTTTAAGAAAAACCTGGACATTAGTTTCCAACAGCAGTTAGAATCAATGGTGCTGAAAGTGGGGTACTGAGGATGCTGCAGCAACCCCTGGTGTTGGGGAGAAAAATTGTTTTGGTAGATTCTTTTTTTTGATGTTGTTAAAAATAAATAAATAAAACATATTGAAACAATAGCGTATTTACCTTTTGGGATTACCTTAATTTTCGGACTATAAACTGCTACTTTTTCCCCCCTCATTTTGAATTTTGTGGTTTATAGTCCAGTGCGGCTTATTTGTGGATTTATTTGCGTTAATATGTAACACTTTATTTGACAGCGGCATCATCAGACCGCCATAAGACTGTCATTATGACATGACATTATCATGTGCATTAACGAATGCTTATGACAAATGTCATTAAGTGTCATCCGGCAAATTATGTGACTAACTTCATTCATGTCCAGCTTGGATCTTTTACATCCATTCAAAAGGGAGATAATTTTCCGGATGACACAAAATGACATCTGCCATAAGCATTCATTAATGTTCATGGCAGTGTCATGTCATAATTATGATGGTCTCATGACAATCTTATGACGCCACTGTAAAATGAAGTGTTACCTAATTCCAAGACTAGCAATTAATGAAACAATTAGAACAGTAACTGATGAAATTATTATCACAGAACATGAATTTTGATTTTTTTTATTCACATCTGTAGCGCTGCAATGCATGCTAGGAAACATGTTGGACAACAACAGTGTTGACAGCAGGTGGCAGCAGAGGTTGACTGTCTCCCCCAAGAGAACGGTGATTGCCAAATTTAAGCTTCTTGAAGCAATGAAGCTTTGTAGACAATTGGTTTAAAGCTTCATGGTGGTTCATTTGGTCTTATGACGATCTTATAATGCTGCTGTCAAATAAAGTGCTGTCGGTTGATAATTTTTGGTGTAAATATCTTATAATACAGTGAAGACAGCTGTAGCTTGTAGTCCTGTGCGGCTTATCTATAAACAAATGCCATTTTTATGTTAAATTTGGTGGGTGGCTTATAGTCAGATGCACCTTATAGAGCGAAAATTACGGTAAAGTTGAATAAAGCGCTATTTGAACGGAACGTAAACTGTTGACAGAGGAGGCGTTAACATGGCACCAAAATGACTAAGCAATTTTTTTCTGTGCAATGACAGCAAAATTTTCTAAAATTTAATTTGAGGTCGAAAATGAAAATTATTATGATGATAGTTCTATTTAAAAAAAAAAAAAAAATAGCTGCAGATTTAGATCGTGGAGATGCCAGTTATTCACTAGCCCAAGCTGGAGCAACGTACCGCCGACACTTGAGCCCCAGTCCCTGGATACCCCGGCGTCGGGCGAAGCATTACAGGATTTGATGAGCCTTGTCAGCCAGACATGAGGTTTCCTGAGAAGAGGCTTGGATTTGAAAATTTCAAGAGGCCATTTCAGAGGCATTAGCTGCTTGCATTGTAGCCATATTATTGTTTGTTGTTGCTGTTAAGCTGTCACCGGGCAGAGAGATTTTCGTGTGCAATTTATTTTAGCGTTTTGAAAGGGGGGGGGGGGGGGGTTAATACGAGGCTTAATGGACCTTTTAGTTTTCAAATGTGTTTGTGTGTCATTGCGCCGTCTACCTTTGGGGATTTGTACTATAATACATGGGAACTTTTATTTCCAAGACAAAAACTCCAACACAGTAGGTGAAATAGGACGCCGTCTTTGTAGTAGCCTAGTAGTAGTATGTAAACTATCCAGCATGCATCTGTACTGCCATTGTGCACGCCTTGTATGAAGAAAGCACAGGAGCATGACAAATTTGGACCGAAACAGCTATTTTTGGATAACTCTAATAAAAGATCCCCAGCACCCCCTGCTGTGAGGGATTCCAGCTCCCCTGGTTATGTTTGTTGAGAGAATGTAATGTTTTCCTAACATTGACAACTAGACTATACTTGCCACAAAAAATAGACTGAAAACAAAATAACCACACACACTGTGCTCCATTACTACACTTTCCAGAGTCATTTCCAAATGATGCGAGTAGTGGTTGTACAGTGGTTGCGCAAACACCCCAAATGTAAAAAGAGACAACTGTACCGATTTAGTCCCTGAATATAGGCAAAACAAACAGATAGCAGGTCTGCAAGCACCCTAAGACATAAGAAATAAATATTTGCTGGAGTCATTATAAAATCACATTTAAAAATATTTGTCTGTTAGGTTCAAGAGATTAAGAAAATAAAGATTGGTGATCCACTGGACCGCTCCACAGATCACGGCCCTCAAAACCACAAAGCCCATTTGGATAAACTGGTGAAATATTGTCAGATTGGTGTCAAGGAGGGAGCTACACTGATCTGTGGTGGAAAACAGATAGAGCGGCCAGGTAAGGCACTGTCTGCACTATAAGCACCTGCACTTGCACTACAAGTATGTGTGCTTGCGTGTACTTGTACTACAAACACATGTGCCTGTGTATTCTAGTACTATAAACGCGTGTACCAGCATGTACTAGTAGCCTACTACATAAAGGTGTACTTGCATGTACTAGTGCTACAACCCATGTACCTACATGTACTACTACTACAAACACGTGGACTGGTTCGTGTACTTTCATATATTTGTACTACAAGTATACTGGCCAGCACACCAAAGCTACTTACGCAATTTCTTTAAAAATTTCATTTTCTAGTCTCTGATTAAAATGCAACATTGGTGTGATAAGGCAGCTTGATTCTCCATTGCGAAGGACTTATCTGGCAGCCCAAAGGGGAAGGAAAAGGATGTTGTGTGCTTCAATATTTTGATCCTGGTTGCAGTAACATTTTTGGCTACCAATCTTACATACACTGCTGGCCAAAAGTATTGGCACCCCTACAATTCTGTCAGATAATGCTCAATTTCTCCCAGAAAATGATTGCAATTACAAATGCTTTGATAGTAATATCTTCATTTATTTTGCTTGCAATGAAAAAACACAAAAGAGAATGAAAAAAATAAATCATTATCATTTTACACAAAACTCCAAAAATGGGCCGGATAAAAGTATTGGCAACCTCAGCCTAATACTTGGTAGCACAACCTTTAGACAAAATACAGTAGCTGCAAACATCCGCTTCCAGTATTCATCATTGAGTTTCTTAAAATGCTCTGCTGGAATTTCAGACCATTCTTCTTTTGTCTCCAGGTCTCTGAGATTTGAAGGGTGCCATCTCCAAATCTCTCCACAGATGTTCTATGGGATTCAGGTCTGGACTCATTGCTTGCCACTTTAGAAGTCTCCAGTGCTTTCTTTCAAACCATCTTCTAGTGTTTTTTTAAGTGTGTTTTGGGTCATAGTCCTGCCAGAAGACCCATGACCTCTGAGGGAGACCCAGCTTTCTACATTATGCTGCAAAATTTGTTGGTAGTCTTCAGACTTCATTATGCCATGCACACGGTCAAGCAGTCCAGTGTCAGAGGCAGCGAAGCAACCTCAAAACATCAGGGAACCTCCGCTATGTTTGACTGTGGGGACCGTGTTCTTTTCTTTGAAGGCCTCGTTTTTTCCCCCTCTAAACTCTATGTTGATGCCTTTTCCCAAAAAGCTCTATTTTCGTCTCATCTGACCAGATACATTCTTCCAAAACGTTTTGGGCTTTCTCAGGTAAGTTTTGGCAAACTCCAGCCTGGCTTTTTTATGTCTCTGGGTCAGAAGTGTTGTCTTCCTGGGTATCTTACCATAGAGTCCCTTTTCATTTAGACGCCGACGGATAGTACGCGTTGACACTGTTGTACCCTCGGACTGCAGGACATCTTGAACTTGTTTGGATGTTAGTCGAGGTTCTTTATCCACCATCCGCACGATCTTTCGTTGAAATCTCTCGTCAATTTTTCTCTTCTTTTTTCCACATCTAGGGAGGTAAGCCACAGTGCCATGGGCAACTTATTGATGACACTGTGCACAGTAGATACAGGAACATTCAGGTCTTTGGAGATGGACTTGAGATTGCCCATGCTTCCTCACAATTTTGCTTCTCAAGTCCTCAGACAGTTCTTTGGTCTTCTTTCTTTTTTCCATACTCAATGTGGTACACACAAGAACACAGGACAGAGGTTGATTCAACCTTAATCCATTTTAACTGGCTGCAAGTGTGATTTAGTTATTACCACCACCTGTTATGTGCCACAGGTAAGTAACAGGTACTGTGAATTACACAAATTAGAAAAGCATCACGATTTGTCAAAGGGTGCCAATACTTTTGTCCGGCCCATTTTTGTAGTCTTGTGTAAAATGTAGGGCTGTCAAAATTATCGGGTTAACGGGCAGTAATTAATTTTTTTAATTAATCACGTTAAAATATTTGACGCAATTAACGCGCATGCCCCGCTCAAACAGATTAAAGTGACCACATGGCCACTTGTTGCTTGTGTTTTGTTGCCCTCTGCTGGCGCTTGGGTGCGACTGATTTTATGGGTTTAAGCAACATGAGCATTGTGTAATTATTGACATCAACAATGGCGAGTAACTAGTTTATTTTTTGATTGAAAATTTTACAAAATTTATTAAAACGAAAACATAAAGAGGGGTTTTAATATAAAATTTCTATAACGTGTACTAACATTTATCTTTTAAGAACTACAAGTCTTTCTATCCATGGATCGCTTTAACAGAATGTTAATGTTAATGCCATCTTGTTCATTTATTGTTATAATAAACAAATACAGTACTTAAGTATGTACAGTATGTTGAATGTATATATCCGTCTTGTGTCTTATATTTCCATTCCAACAATAATTTAAATAAAAATATGGCATATTTTATAGATGGTTTGAATTGCGATTAATTACGATTAATTAATTTTTAAGTTGTGATTAACTTGAATAAAAATTTTAATCGTTTGATAGCCCAAGTAAAATAATAATGATTACATTTTTTCCCATTCTCTTTTGTGTTTTTTCATTGCAAGCAAAATAGATGAAGATATTACTACCGAAGCATTTGTAATTGCAATCATTTTCTGGGAGAAATTGAGCATTATCTGACAGAATTGCAGGGGTGCCAATATTTTTGAGCAGCAGTGTTTTGCTCCTTTAATGTTCAAATTATTATGGTGGTTTACAATTATATTAAATAAAAAAAAAAACTGGTGTATTTTTGATGAACAGTTCAGCCTACTACAAAACTTATTCGTATGCTGGTGCGGAGAATCAATTCACATTCAGTGCTGATGTGAATATGAGTGTAAACCGTTGTTTGTCTCTCTATGTACTGTGTGACTGACTTGCGACCAATTGAAGCGTAGTCAGCCTTTCACCAGAAGTCACCCTGACCAGAATAATCGGTCTTAAAAACAGATGAATAGTTTGACGGTGATACCTAGAGGACCAATTATTCTTTATGGTGGAGTTTGATGTAAAACTTTGAGAATCACTGTAATATTTTGTTGTTGTTGTTGACAGGTTTCTTCTTTGAACCAACTGTGTTCAGCAATGTGCAAGATCCCATGTATATCGCTCAAGAGGAGTCATTTGGTCCTATTATGATCATTTCCAAATTTAAGAGCGGGTAACTCTCACTCCTATGAAGTGTTTTTTTTTTTTTTTTCATAACTTGTGCATTGTACCTTTTGTGTCTGGTTTAGTGATGTGGATGATGTCCTGAGAAGAGCTAACTCCACCGAGTATGGCCTTGCTTCAGGTGTTTTTACACGGGATATTAACAAAGCTCTGTATGTCAGTGAAAAACTCAATGCTGGTACAGTCTTTGTCAACACCTACAATAAGACAGATGTGGCGTCACCATTTGGAGGCTTCAAGCAATCTGGCTTCGGCAAAGACCTGGGTAAAAAATCCTGCAAACAATGTGTCAAGCATCAAATTACCACCTGTAAACAAATTTTAATTAGTGCTGTCAAGCGATTATAGTTCGATTAGTCACAACATTTTTTAATGTTTTAAGTGCAAAAAAAAAACAAAAAAACATTGCATATTTTAGGTTTGAAATACAAGAGTTGGGCAACTTTACGCTTGTAAAGATGAGTTAACAATTAATCTTTCACCAAATAACTTGTTAAAAAAAAAAAAAAAAGGGCAGCATATGGATGAGTGGTTAGCATGTCCATCTCACAGCACAGTTTTGAGACCAAGGATTCAAGCCCGGGCTCCAGCCTTCCTGTGTGAAGTTTGCATATTCGCCCTTTGCCTGCGTGGCTTTTCTCTAGGTACTCTGCGTTCCTCCCTTATCCCAAAAACATGCATAGTACACCTGTTGAACACTCTAAATTGTCCTTAAGGTATGAGTGTGTGCGTGAAGGGTGCTCTGTCTCCTTGTGCCCTACGATTGGAACTGGCAACCAATTGAGCCCTCATACTGCCAGTAGTTAGCTGTGATAGGCTCCAGCACCCCGTGATCCTCTTTAGGATAAGCGGCATGGAAGATGATGACACTTCATTTTCCTGGACTAAAAGAAAAGAAAAAAAGAAATAAAAAAGGGAAATCAGCAATAAGTGGTCCAATTATAGTGAATGTGAGGCATGCTGCAAGATGGTCTCCCTGTCTGTCTTCACCTACACAGGAATAAGAAAAAAAAGATCAAGGAAATGAAGACACTCAAGCATTTCTAATTTACATTGTACAAGGTACAGGCAAGGATAGCATGGTGCTATACTTTCCTGTTGGAGTGCTGGCAAGGTCTTTGAGAATTGACGTCATCAGGTAGCGGTCGGCAGCGAGGCGTGTCTCTCGTTGCTAAGGTGTTGCTATGGCAGTAACTCCAAAACTGTGATCAATTCCAAAATAATTTTTGTTAAGGTGAGTTTTGCACACAGCGCATTCAATGCAATTCAACCGAGTAAAATGAATTGAAGTCTTCAGCTGCCCTTTAACAGAATGAATCTACATCTTCTTTTCCTTAGGTCAAATGTTCATTAAAAAAAAAAAAAAAAAAAAATTTGCACATTAAAAGTAAAAGTCATCCCTAGGTGAGTGACACTGTTAACTGATCCAATCCCTGCCCCCACCTCCTTCTTGTTGTGTTGTTGCGTGCAGGCAGTGCGGTCTGCAGGGTGCGTCATTGCAATGCTAGGAGCACAATTATAATAGTAGACAATCACTCGTGTGCACCTTGCGTGCACGCCCCCCTAGTAATTTGCCACCTTGGGTGACCGCCCAACCCCACCGTGCCCAAAACCGCGGTTATTTATATGTTCTGTAATTTTCTGCAACTCATTGCCCGTCTGTGAAAAAAGGCCCACATCTCACCAGTCTGTGGTGAAAAAACGTCGGGGGCAACTGGTCCTAAGTGGCAGGAAAAGCTATAATTGATCGCGTGTTAAAAATTGAATTGACAGCACTAATTTGAATAATTTCTCACTCTTTATAAATTCTTTTTTTTAATAAAATCCATGTCTATTACACTCCATCAGGCCAAGAGGCACTCAATGAATACCTGAAGACAAAGGCTGTGACCATCGAGTACTGATTCTTGAACCCTTGCCTTTCGTCCCAGCACTTTTGGACTGGTTTTAATGTACTGCCTGTCTAACAAATTATTTTACTCATTTGAATAATATGGCTTTTTTTTTTTTTTTTTTTTTTTTAAATAATCACTCAAGATTAACCTGGAAGGGTCTTATGGTTATGTTGATGGGCCACTTTGAAACTATATATTGCTTCTAAACATACTGTAGCTTATCATGTCAAAAGGCTGATATAATACACTATATATTACAGTTCTTAAGTTCTTTGATCATTCTTTTTACTGTTGAACTGATGAATCATAAACAATATTACCGTATTTTTCGGACTACAAGGCGTACTTAAAATCCTTTATTTTTCCCAGAAATTGACGAAGCGCCATTGTGAGCATCATGACACACATTCATCATTCATTAAACCCATAAAAAAAAAAAAACTGTCAAACTAATAATTAAATGAATAATAAAACAATAACGACATTGTTTAAGTTTTTTAAATGGGTGACCCCCCCGCCACACACACACACACACAAATGGGATATTTTTGAATGTGTATTAGTGGCAGCACTGCGAGACATTGACCTTGAGCAAGTAAACACTACGCCATTTTACTACCCATGGTGAATTCAGGATAAGATTCGGATATCCCAGCTGAAACGTTGCGGGGATCAACGAGGAATCTCAACAGCAGATTTCAATAATCCATGGATATAGGAAGACACCATTTAAAGAACATCATTTTTAAAAAATGAAAATTTCATCATTGGTTCTTAAAGTGGCTGTTTTAAGGTTTCAATCACTATATTTTTCTTCCATCCCTATTGGCTTTATTGGATTGCTAAAAAGAAGTTTTTTTGTCACAATGTACAAATCACTAAAGCAGTACAGTGGTACCTTTAAATACAAATTAAATTTGTTCAAGGACCTGGTTTGTAAGTTGAAATGGTCGTATGGTTCCCATCAGAATACAGGTATTCCCCACTTTACGACGTACCCGAAATTCGTGATTTCGACTCTAAACCCAACACTGGAGTCGCTTCCTCCATTTTGTCTCCAGCTGTTTTTTTTTTTAAATTATATTGACTTTTGTTTTATGATGCATGCTTAAATTTTAGCGGAGTGAGCATAGAGCAGGTAGTACTTCCACATGCCGCAAGAGCTCATGTACACACAAAGAAGAACTTCTTTGCTCACACGAAGAAGAGCACACAGGAGGAAGAGCGCTTTTGCTCCCACGAAGAAGTTGCGCAGCTGAGTGAGAGAGTGAGGGGAAAGATTACAGTTCAAAGCCTGAGCTCACATTTTTTTCTTGTGAAGCATCCACAGAGGCAACACCTGTGTATAACACCTTTTGTACTGTTTAATGTGCCTTGTCAATTGTTGTCGAATACTTGGGGCGAGTTTATGTGACTGTTTTTGATGATGTGCGGACGCTAACTGATACATGCTAATCATTTGTATGAATTGTTATTGCTGTATCAGCAGCTAGTTATAAACGCAAATTTGAATTGCTGTTACTGAAGATGAAACTGATTTAATTTCATTTTTATTTTAGTATCATTCTACTAGTGATGATGTCATATGCAGGTTAAAGGAGCAGAATAAAGTCAGCAAACCACACGGATGTCTGACATTGTCATTTCGCAGCCTCCAACGTCTTGGTGAGGACAATACAATGACAACTAATACATGTTTTTGAATAGGACAACTTTTCTCCAATCTGATCGCTTATAAATGTAATCAGTTGTTCGCAGTCAGGTGCTGCTTGTTCCAGCAGAAAATTCATTGGTTAAATTGCCTTCGCTGTATCGACTGAAACAAAGTCCTCACCCACTTGGCCCTTTGTAGAAATGGATTGACACCTGTTGTAGAGTGTGATTCCCCTTACCCTGTGATGGGTGTTATGTAAAAGTGATTGAAGTTGACAAAATAATTAATATTACAGTTCTAGAGTGCTCTGAACATTCTTATTACCGTTAGAATGATGAATCACTGAAAAAAGCATCCCACATATAAAATGATTTCACTTTATATATTTCGTTGTGGGGATGCTTTTGAAAAAATGACAGATGCTTTTGACATCACTAATTTATTACGTCACTTTATTATATATACTGGTAGTCCCCTGGTTATGAATAAATTCCGTTCCTACGCTAGCGAAGTAACCCGAATTTCCACGCAACTCGTAAGTAGCCCTAAATACCTCCCAAATCTCAAAATAACTATCCAAAAACATGTATTATACATCAGTGCAACGTCCTCGCCAAGACGTTGGAGCTAGGTCCTAGCAAGAGAGCGCGCTAATCTCTGAAATGACAATGTCAGTCGTTCCTCGTGTGTGCGCTCTTCTTTGTGTGCGCATATACGTTCTTCTTCACATGTCATGCGCTATTACTTGCGTTTGGAAGTACGACCTGCTCAATGCGTCCTGCACCAATATAAAGGAATGCATCACAAAACAAAAGTCAACATAATAAAAACAAACAAACAAACAAACAAACAAACAAAATAAAAAACGGCCGGAGAGAAAATAGCGGACGAGACTCCGGCGTCATAAGGTCGAAATGACTTAAGTCAAGTACGTCATAAGCAACTACCTGTAAATATCTCCGGGGCGTCTAATAAAAACTGAAGAAAAGAGTGAAATGATGTCCAAGCAATTCAATTCGACTAGGCAGTCTGTTAGTAGCCTACCATCTTTTGCCACAGTTAAAACACTTCAATGTGTTGTTCACAGGAGCATTGGGAAAATTGTACAGTTAAAGATTGACATTGTTCACGACGCCACTATTTGTGCGCTCATTTGATTTTGGATGGAAGATGAAAATATGGTTCCCACCGTCCCTTGAAAATCGTAATCCTCCTGTATTCAGAAACAAAAGTACATGTCCGGTATTATTGTTGAAAATCAAAAATAATGTTTTATTTGGAGAACGAGCGAATACTAGTCTGGTTCTCTTCAAGAATATGTAGGGCATCCTATTCCCCCGCCTCTCCTGCTTTCTGACCAATGAGCTGACAGAACAATGACAATCCTGCTCATGTCATTGGTCGAGGAGGTTACTTTAGCTTGCCATGAAGAAAACGGAAGACATAAGAGTGTGGGACAGTGGGAGATATGAGGTTTGAATGAAGCTTGACTAAAAACCTTGTTAAAAATCATGATCATTTGTTTTCTTCTTCTTTTCTGTTTACCTAATATTCCCTATTTGTATTACCGGTATATTTTTGTATTCTATCAATTTCGTTTGCATTTCCCCATTATATTTAGAGTGATCATTTTCGAAACTTTTATTGTTGAGGGAATTTTGAATGCGCCTACATTGTTGAAAAAAAAGTTTACCCTAGAGTTTGTTTGCATGGTTTAAAAATTTATTTAAAAACAACCAAAAACACATACACAAACAACAGCAAAATAAAGGCTCAAGACCTGGAGGGTTAAATTATAGAGTTTTGAATTTAGCGTGACAGATGTTCATTTTATTCTAGTATTTTTTGTATTAAAAACACATTGCTGATCATTGTTTTTTAGTTGCTCATATCGCTCAAACATGTACCTAATTCATTCAATTTTGAGTAAAATTATTAAAGTGCTATAATTACAATTTTTAAAAAAAAATCACTTTTCACATACAAAAAAAATAAAGGGTGATGGTTATTGAGCTGGCCTGCTGTACCAATGAGGTGTCCCGTAGTTTCTTTTCAGGGAGTTGGCAACCATAAAATATCATAGGTGTGTGGAACTACATTTGTGTTATTATTCAATCAAAAAAAAAAAAAAATGCTTCAATCAAAAAATAAAATAAAGTTTATTGAATTGAAAAAGAGTTTGAATGCAAAAATAGTTCTGAGGCTCAAAAAAATGCATTTGAACATTACTTTTCCTTGATTAGAATTTTTTTTTTTTTTAATAGAAGTGAAGTTTTTTTTTTTTTATTGAAACGATTTTTTTGATTGAAGTAATGTTGTTTTGCGTTTGGGCCACATTTGGGTAGGACATTTGTGTCTTTTTAATTCATTCAAGAAAATAGTTGCTTCAAAACAAAAAAAAATTGTTTCCCCCCCCAAAAAAAACCCAAAACTTCACTTAAATCAAAACATTTTTTTTCAATCATAGAGAAAAATTTTTTGAATGCAAAACAAATATTTGAGACTGAAAAAATTGCTTTTGAACAGGTAATTTTTTTTTATTGAAATTTTTTTCTGTGATTGAAGCAATCCTTTTTGTGTTTGGGCCACATTATGGGTAGGAAACCTGTGTCTAAATAATTCAATCCCCAAAAACGTTGCTTAAATAAAGAAAAATTAAATCAAAGAAAAAACTCATATGTACCCCCCCACAAAAACGATGTTTTTTTTTTTTCTTTTTCTTTTTTATGATTTTTTTGGGGGATTGAAATCAAAAAAGATTTTAAGTCTTTTTTTTTTTTTTTTTTTTTTTTTATGGAAGTGAAAAAAAAAATTAACTCCTTTTTTTGGGTTGAAGTGAAAAAACTTTTGAACTCCCTCTTTTTGATTGAATTATTTTGACACAAATGTCGTGCTTTGCTATTGGTCAGACATGTTAGTGACAAGTGGCTACACTAATGACATATTTCTGAAAAGCACGAAGAAGCAAGAATCATAGCCACCACTATGGAGTAAGATAGCTGTCAAAAAGATTCTTAGGCCTACTTGTATTTACACATTTGTGTTTGTATTTTGGCATTTGTATCTGTAAGCACAGAATTCTGACGTCGGATTTTTTTTGTGGTTGTGAATACGACTCTCTTTTCGATGACTATGAATCAATTCAATTTTTCGACTAGGACTCAAAATCGTTGAAATGATGTCACGTAGGTCTCAGGGAATACTAATCTATCCTCGAGTCCTCTAACGGTGCATGCGCCAAAACAAAGAAAATCACTTACTCCAGCGTTGTGTGCGGAGCTAACCTGTCAGGTGAAAGTGATGAATCACTGGTAAAGTCAATACCATGTTTGTCAATTTTTTTTTTTTTTTTCGTGTAATTGTACTTTGTTACTCCTGTAGCCCGCAACTGTTTTTGTTTTGGTGCGTAGTTTTCCAAAGTATGAGTACGAATGTTTTTGACAGCTATCTTACTCCTTACACTGCTCGCTGGCCCAGCAAGCTGTCGGGCAGTGGTGGAGACCACCTCGTGGGGGGCCACTCAAATTTAATCTAATTTCTTTTTGCATTCAAACATTTTTTTTCTTTAATTGAAAATTATTTATTTGATTGAAGTGACTTTTTTAAATGTAAATATATATTTTGATTGAAGCATTTTTTTTTTTATTTGATTGAATAGAAAAGACACAAATCTACTTCCATACAGGTGTGATTCATTGTTTATTACATTGCCCGCTCTCATATAAAGCCAGAACTACAGCCTTTCTACTCAACACAATCTTATTTACAATTTAACACCTTAAAAATAGATGCGCCTGCAACAAAGTGCTGTTCATAAATACAACTCCCAACAAAAAACAATGTAATATAATTTATTGCAGGAGCAAAACAATATAATGACTGAATGTTGTTGTTGGTTTTTTTCTTCATCCCCTACTAAAACAAGTCTTATAACAGCTAACATCAATATGTTCTACTGCAACAAGGGCATCAGAAAGATATTTTAGATTTGTTAATATAATAATATAATTTTTTTTTAAGTATATTTTAGCTATTGCAGGCAACCCTGATGTATTTTGGCCCATTGTATGTGCCATAGTTCGCCATTTTCTATGGTCGGAGCCATCGCACATGCGCAAATCACAAAGATAGCGTGCTGACCGACAGGGTATATTCTGACACCCATCTCTTTCTTCTCTCTTCAATTGTGTTAAGTAAGAATGATTGGGTGCGAAGAGCGAGGACCGGGAGGTTGAAAATATAGAAATTCAAAGGGTTTACCTAGATTTTGAAAGCGGACAACAAACTTGAATACGGAAACAGCCATGGATTCTGAATCTCAACGTGTTTTGGGGAAATTGAGAGAGGTTGAGATAGCCGCCGAAGACGTCCTCACAACCAAACAACAGGTAATAGTACTGACAAATAAGTACTACACGCCTTTTTACACTTGTCAAACTCGGAGCCACTGCTACGGTGCCTAGCTGTGCACCTCTTCTCCACTCCACTATTTCCTCACAAACTAACAGCATAAATAAAGAGATATTATGTTTTTTAAAATGAACAATCCCTCTTATGCTAAAACGACGAATGTGGTGCTGTTTTAAATAGTAAATAGCGTACCGCACGTAACACGTCACCTTTGCTCATTAATATTCACGAAGCCAGCAACTGTTGCTAGGGGGGTCAAACTCGCCCGTGTCACTCATTCTAGACGCATGTAAATAGTGTAGGAACGAGATGTCTACTGCTTAACCTACCAATTCTGTCCGAAAATGATGTCCCTGGTGCCGAATTACTGGTAAAGATGTGGAAGAACATACAAATGTATAGTTAGAGATGCCTTGAATGTAGAGGGTTGAAAAAAGAGCCTACCTGATCCAGAGGTAGCTTTTTATCGACCCAATTTTTGTGTGTGTGCGTTTTTCATTGCCTTACGCCACTGACAGTGACATTCTGTTGTTTCAAAGAGCTATCCTTTACCAACATATGCCCTACAAATGTACTGTACCTGATAAATTTAAGTGGACTAGAAAAGGAATTGGCTTGAAATATGCTTTGTTGTTATTATAACAGCATATTTCAAGCCAATTCCTTATTTAGTCCAATTTAAGTGGACTAGAAAAGGAATTGGCTTGAAATATGCTGTGTTATTATAACAGCATATTTCCTTATCTAGTCCACTTAAAATGCGAATGAAATATGCTTTATTCACTGAAGTTTTATGTGTAACTTTAGTGGCCATAAAATTTGTGATTACTGAAATGTCCAGTGCTTCACTATCTGTAGGACCATGGCCCTCAACAAAATGTTTACTGCATATGAAGGTGAATGGCTTCACCTTGCACGCATTAAAGGGCAACTGAAGACCTTTCCGGATTTTGGTGTAATTTTACGAATATAAACTTTGGACGAGTTCGTCAAAACATCAACACGTAATTGCAAGGATAATTTGCGTTTTTTTTTTTTAGTTTTTTTGCACACCGTTAAATGTCCCTTCCCAAACCCGGAAGTGTGACGTAAATTCCCCGACGCAACAGAAGACTAGTATCCACAGCTAGCATAGCAGCAACAACTATCAGTGATATTTCCGCCAAAGGTAACCGTTCAAGATCGCTCTTTCGTGACGCTACCGTTGGCAAAGGCTCCCAGGAAAGATGATGTACAATTAATCCCTACATGTTTGAACCTGAGGCGTCAGATGACGACGATTTACTTGACACAGCAGATGTCGTCATGACGCCAATTGACAGCTCGACACTTCAAGAACGGGAGAGTGAGTGGTAAGCCTAAGTCCAAATTTCTATTTCTAAGTGATTTTTCTATTTGAGAGAATGTGATTACATGGTTGTATATATTTTCCATGCTCTCCACATAGCTAAAACTGGATATTAGGTTATGGGGCAGCTCCTACCGATCTAAATATGGTAAAGCTAGCCCAAATGTGGCTAAATAAATGATATGTTATTGATTTTTCAAAATAAATGACAAAACGATTTCATCCTTCAAGTAATTACCCTTCCAAGAGTATGCCTGTGTCGTCAGGAGATCCCAGACGTGAGAGCCAAACTTGAGGAGGCTGAAGCACTGACAGGGGCAGGAATTCCATTAAAAAAATAAATCCATAAATTATAAAAACATTGACATATTTTGTTGACTGTTTAATGTATTCTATCGGTATATAATATATTGTAATTATATTACATTCTGAAACAATTTTTAATAGGCCACGATAACAAGTGATACCAGATTTATGTTGAATCAGCTTTTGCTGTCAGATTGTGACACAACATAGAAAGCGAAGTTATACAAAGCAAACAATGGCACACATCAAAGAACATAAATTTAGTAAGCAACACAAAGTTAGGATAGCAACGGACTAGCGCAACATTGAAAAATGATAATGCAAAAGACTGAGAAGCAGTTTAGAGTGGGAAATATGCATTTACTTTTTTCTGTAGCATTAAGTGTTCTCTATACAAAGATAAATCATTATTATTAAAATATGAAGGTATCTAGATTTTTCTTTCAAAAATCTGTACTGTATATATGACTAGTTTATGATTTCATTTCATCAAAATTTGTTACATTTATTTCTCCTAAGTCATCGTCATCTGATTTCGCAGACGGAAGAAATTCAGCATCTGGCAGGCCTCATAGGATCTCTTCAGTCGTCATCGATGGACTTGCATCACTTGTGTCATCATTTGACTAGACCCACTCTCTCTTGATTTTGGGAAGCTGGGTGGTGACTGGGTGGCGACTGACTTGCAACTCTTTTTTCATCATGTTGAGGGTTTCCGCTGCTTAATTTGTTATGTTTGGCTTCCTGGGAAAAAAAAAATCACAGCAGCATGAAAATATTGGATGAATCCTAATTTTAATTTAATAAGTTTTAATAATTTCTTGGTGATCAAATAATAATCAAAGCAGCAGCTATTTGATTGAGACACCATTTACCATGTATTTGGTACATTAGGGCCTGGCAAGTGGATTGTTTTATATATAGGCTTTATATTTACCCTGTGACAGGCCAAAAAACAACGAGCCAAGGACCTATTTGGTGCTGGGGACATTGGAATTTACATAATACCTATTGATATAGTCATCAAATCACATGAGTAGACCTGTCAGCTAACCTACCTACTTATGACAGGCCAACAGCAACAACAAAAAACTGCCGCACTTCAACAAACAGGCAGTAGGAGTCCCCCTCGTTGATCAAGAAAAGCCAGTAATGGTCTACTTACGCCTTTGTAAAACCAAGGTTGCATTGTTGTAGTTTTTCAAAGCTGTCGTAGCTGAAAAGATGAAAACTGAGCCGATTGTGGACCTGTATGCATGCTCACAAAAACAGTCCAAACCTTTGCAGAAGAAGTTTTTTTGGACCACTCAGAGAGTCTCGAGTCTTCCTGTGAGCAATTCATCACTACACATCGAGATGGCATGACGAATCTCGTGAGTAAAACCCAGAAAATGTTTGCAATATATGGCGAGGATAGTGTGGTGCTATATTTTCGTGTTCAGAGTGGTGGCGAGGCTCCCTGGAAGTCATCAGGTAGCGGTCGGCAGGTCGGCGCGTCCCTCGTTGCTATGGCCATAACTCAAAAACTACGCGGTCAATATATATATATTTTTTTTATGTGACTTTTTGAGACCGCGAATGATGCATTTAATACAATTCAACCGAGTAAAACACTCAAGAACGAAATCCGAAAAGCTCTTCAGTTGCCCTTTAAACTGGTCTTTTGGACGTCCGCACAAGTTGATCCATTGTTCACATTTTTTCCCCTTCTGAGTTTTTGGCTTCGGGCAACATATGACGAAAACATCGCTCATATGTTCAATTCAATTCAATTTTATTTGTATAGGACTATATCACAACAAGGTTGTCTCAGAGGGCTTTACAGAGTCTATTTGATACACAGTCAGATACAGTAGATGAATGAGATGAGTTCATGTCCCGGGCATCCCCCATCCTTAGACCCTCCATGGCGGCAAGGAAAAACTCCAAAAACCCAGTGGGAAAAGAGAAACCTTGGGGAGAACCACAGTCAGGTGAGATCCACTCCCAGGACGAACAGGCTATAGATGCATATTATCTGGAGTTCCAGTTTGTGGAGAGGCAGTGGGGTGAGGGAACATGAGGGGTTCCATCTAGCCAGATGAAACGGGGGGGGGGGACGAGGGCAACGAGGACGTCCATCCAGCCAGGGGTCAGGATAGTCAGGCGGCTGCAGCTGAAAAAGTAGCCCCGCCCCCAGAAGGGAGGAGGGAAAGGGGACACCGGATGACTAGTGATGAAGAGACTAGTCAACTAGATATTAGAATTAGAAAAGAGAAATAAAGTAAAGACAAGTGGTAGGTAGAGTGAAACACAGGAGATAGGACTCAGTGGCTGTACTTCCCCCTGCCATATGTGGACGGTCGTAATTTCTAGAGTCGTTTTTACAAGTTCCATAGCAACAGTGTTTACTCGGCATGTTCTTTTTTTGAAAGATTACTGGACAAGCAGTACTAGCATGGGTTGTATGTGAGCGCGCTTCTATGTTGACCCCCTTCCGGTTTACGATGGTGACGTCACGCAGCCTTGCGGTCTAAAAATAACATTAGTGCGGTATGCTATTAGCACATTTCAACAATTGAATAGAGCAAAACCACTTCTGTTACAAAAAACAAGTGTTTGGAGGAAATAGTTTTGGGTACATTTTACCAGGCATTAAAATCTCTCACCTTTTGGCGAAATTCGCCGTTTTGAAGTAAAAAAAGGATGACCTACGTGAATCGTGTAGATCCGAGGAGAAAATTTTTAAGGTGGGGGTGCGGGGGGGTCGGTTCGGGTGTAGGCATGTGCCGGTTACCCTCACGGTTTACCATGTTATAAAAAAAACGTCGCGTTTACAAAACAAAAATTTTCCTTCATACAGTAGTACGTATTCGCTATTTTTCATGTGTCAAAAATGCAGCCAGATCCCCGTTTGATGCTGCGTGTGCCAGTGATGCTATTCCAGCGAACCCAAAAACAAACACTCCAAGCACAAGGCGTACTTTTCTTCCATTTATTTAGCTCTCAAATCGTGTTAACTGAAATATACAAACTGAATACATTTTAAACGTACAATAGTATTTTTCCACGTGTGAGTAGCTTCAACAGGTTAGCTTCATGAAAAAATTCGCCAAAAACAAAACACATTTTCCTTTCAAATTCAATATTCAAACTAACTAAAAACTTATAAACTTACAAAGACAAATGTTAGCCTAGGCTTAGCTAGGAGAGCAACTTTGTGGAGGTTAATTACAACCACTGAGTAAGAAACAAGTTTGAATGCATGGGGGAAAAAAAGCGTCGAAGATCGCTAATTGCGACAGATGATCTTGCCCTAAGCACAAATTCACCTTCGCTGGACGAGGAGAGGTATCACTCCCCATGTTTTTTTTTTAGATGAAAGCATTTGCCAGCGTATTGAATTTGGTGAGTAATGGCTTCAATCGTTTTCATATTTGGCGGTGTAACAAAAGTTACTGCCGTTCGTTGCAGCTTGTGTTGAACACTGCCAGAGCTAGCCAAATCTCTGGTGAAAAAATAGCTCCTGTTAAGTTAGCATCAAGCTTTTGTATTTAACGGTGATATAGTACAGTAAAAGCAGTGTTGTAAGTAACGCGTTACTGAGTAATGCGTAACTGTAATCTGATTACTTTCTTTCAGTAAAGAGCAATTAACGCGTTCATTTTTCTAAATCAGTAATCTGATTTAAGTTACTTTCCGTTTTTTTGTCATATCTGTTTTTATGGTGTGCCCTTTCAGACTGCCTTTGTCCATTGAGACCGTTCAAATACTACGCATGCGCACTATTTCGCAGTCCGACACTCGCTGAGCAAGAAGACCCGCATGGGCAGAAGCATCAAAACAAATGTCTACACACGCTGGCTGTCATCTGTCATTCCAGGGCGATCATACTTTGATTTCCAAAAAGAGGACACAAATAACAGACATAAATAATCCCAGTTTAGGCTTATTTTCAAAGTTTATATGGATCGATAGTATGCACGCAGTCACGTACAGGCAGTTTGCCCCAACTCTCGGCCGTGTAAGCAATGTTGAAATATTGCTCATATAGAGCAGAGAGAAAACCCATCATTATCCTATCCTCAACCCATTTTTATTTTTTTATGACTGTTGTCAAGCCCTGCCCTTCCCCAAAAGCCATGTTCAATGCAAGCTAGGCGCTAATAACGCACGGCTGCACTGCTACCGTAGTGTCTCATTCACTCTTTGATGACGTCATTCCTGCATTAATTCCAATTTGGGAGACTTGATGACAGTACAGATCGCTGGTAAAATGTGGCCCATATCGGATTTGAACCACATACGAAAGTGACCCAGATCGGATTTGAAATGGTCCACCTCTATGCGACTTGTCCCGTTCAGACCATCAAGTTAATGCCTCACTCGAGTCGGAAAAACACGAAAAAATCGGATTCGTGCATTAAGACCTGTAGTATGAACCTAGCCTTTGTGATGCTATAATGGAGTATTCATTCATATAAATGAATATTTTGTTCAGGACATGCGCTTGAAGTAATATTTTACTTCATACATATGTGCCGAATAAAAATATTCATTTATTGTGGGAGCCACGTTCGCGTCTTTGGTAATGCTCGTTTTCAAATACCACAACAGAAGCGGAATAACTTCCTAGTTCATCAGTACCTACCCTTAATGGTAGATTCACCCAATCAGCGATGAGTGTACTTTTTGAATGTTACTTACCTTTTCCTGTTCCTTAATGTAATTTAGTTTTTTGATCTGCCGTTTTGTTTTCCGATTTGTCATTTTTTTTAATTTGCCGTTTTGTTGTATGATTGATTTGCCGTTGTTTTTTTTTGTTGTTTTTTTTTTTTTTCCGTTGTGTTTTGTGCTCCAGTGGTGCATCACAATGCAATTAGATGTAATATATTAAGTTCACGACCGCATATATCGATATCGGTTTGATATCGGTATCTGATTTTTGGACAAAGCATGAAGGATATCGGTTAACAGTTAAAAAGTAATATCGGACAACCGTACTTTAGATTGCTTGTCTTAGTTTATCATGGTGTTCATTTTTGTTTCCGTCTAAGATCATTGACCTGGATATAAAAAGAAACAGGAACAGAGAAGCATTGAATGCCCTGAAGATTGACGTGCATTCAGGTAAGTGACCCTATTGTTTAAAAGTTGATTTTACATGTAGTGGAAATTAATATTTAAAGTGTGATTCCTGTTACTTGCAGAAAAGGTGAAGGTTTGCTTTGGACATATGTTCATCAAATTTCCCAAGTCCAAGACAAGAGAAATGATTCAGAAAGGTAAAATGTTTTCAGCCATTTGTACGATGACTGTACGTTGAACTGAATTCCCCTTCAATGGATTGACAGTTAAAATGTTTGCTTGAAATTATTCTTACTTATCTGTAGACCAGGAACAATTGGATGGCGAACTAAATGACCTTCACAAAGGACTAAAAGGAAAAGTCAATCGTTTAAATGAACTGCAAGGTAACAAAAGCTTTATCTAATTTACATTACAGTGATATACCAAAAGATTACAAATCTGATAAAAAACATAACCTACAGTGCTGTCTAAAAGTATTGGCACCCCTACAATTCTGCCAGATAATGCTTGATTTCTCCCAGAAAATGATTGCAATGACAAATACTTTGGTAGTAATATATTCATTTATTTTGCTTCCAATGAAAAAACACAAAAGAGATTGGGGAAAAAACAACAATAAAATCATTATCATTTTACACAAAACTCCAAAAATGGGCTGGACAAAAGTATTGGCACCCTTTGAAAAATCATGGGAAGCTTCTCTAATTTGTGTAATTAACAGCACCTGTTACTTACCTGTGGCACACAACAGGTGGTGGCAATAACTAAATCACAGTTAAAACGGATTAAAGTTGACTCAACCTCTGTCCTGTGTCCTTGTGTGTACCACATTGAGCATGGAGAAAAGAAAGAAGACCAAAGAACTGTCTGAGGACTTGAGAAGCAAAATTGTGAGGAAGTAAGGCTACAAGTCCTTCTCCAAAGACCTGAATGTTCCTTTGTCTACCGTGCGCAATGTCATCAATAATTGTAAAGTCCACGGCACTATGGCTAACTTCCCTAGATGTGGATGGAAAAGACAAATTGATGAGAGATTTCAACGAAAGATTGTGCGGATGGTGGATAAAGAACCTCGACTAACATCCAGACAAGTTCAAGCTGTCCTGCAGTCCGAAGGTACAACAGTGTCAACCCATACTATCTGTCGGTGTCTGAATAAAAAAAAGGATTCTATGGAAGGATACCCAGGAAGACCCCACTTCTGAGCCAGAGACATAAAAAAAAAAAAAACCAGGCTGGAGTTTGCCAAGACTTACCTAAGAAAGCCGAAAAAGTTTTGGAAGAATGTTCTCTAGTCAGATGAGACAAAAGTAGAGCTTTTTGGGAAAAGGCATCAAGTAAGTAAGTAAGTACATCAGCTTTATTGTCATCTTCTTCATATGCACATACATACAAAGAAAACGAAATTGCGTTTCTTTCTCTTTCCCTATGAAAGACACTAGGGTTGTTCCGATCATGTTTTTTTGCTCCCGATCCGATCCCAATCGTTTTAGTTTGAGTATCTGCCGATCCCGATATTTCCCGAGCCGATTGCTTTTTTTTTGCTTCTGATTCAATTCCAATCATTCCCGATAATTTTTCCCGATCATATACATTTTGGCAATGCATTAAGAAAAAAATGGATAAAACTCGGACGAATATATACATTCAACATACAGTACATAAGTACTGTATTTGTTTATTATGACAATAAATCCTCAATATGGCATTTACATTATTAACATTCTTTCTGTGAGAGGGATCCATGGATAGAAAGACTTGTAATTCTTAAAGGATAAATGTGACTTTGTATATTGTGACTAAATATTGCCATCTAGTGTATTTGTTGAGCTTTCAGTAAATGATACTGTAGCCATTTAACTGTTCTGCCCGAATGCATGATGGGAAGTGCAACCATGACTGTGCGTATTGGTACCAATTGATATATCTTCTCTGCGTTGGGTGTTAAGAAAAAGATCAATTACTACCTTCCTTCCCCACAGTGCTTCCCACGATATTTCTAATCGTAGGGAGAGGGATTGTTAGGCTTTAGCCAATTAAAAAAAGGCTCCAAAGGCTGCCAAAATTCACTCTACTCATTTTACACTACCTTTTAGCTCTATATATAGGTAAACCGGCGCCTTTACAGATTGAACGTGACAATGTGTGAGTGGGTCGTGCAGCGCATGCGTTAATTGCGTTAAATATTTTAACATGATAACTTTAAAAAAATAATAATAATTAGCGCCGTTCACGGGATACATTTGATAACCCTACCTTAAGCCTAAACTAAAGACTCTGGATGAGTGTAACATATTATGTCTGTAACGTTAAATACAATTAGAAAACGATTTAATTAAAAAAAAAAATATATATATATATATATATTAAAAATAGGCATGTCCGATATTTTTTTGCCGATTCCGATACTTTGAAAATGACGTGATCGGACCTGATCGATCGGCATTCCGATCGATCGGGACATCTCTAAAAGACACATAACATAGAACTAACATAAGTGAGACATACAGTACATACCTTGGAACACGAACATGAATTGTAACAATATAATAATAAAGTGATGTAGTGACAGGCAACAATTGAGACAGTCCACTGTTGTGTATTGCAAGGCCCCAATAGTGGTTATGAGGTAGGAAATTATTAAAGTGCACTGTGCTGGAATGTGTCTTGAATCAACATAGATTTTACAGGGAAAAAAACGAGGCCTTCAAAGACACTGTCCCCACAGTCAAACATGGTGAGGTTGCCTGATATTTTGGGGTTGCTTTGCTGCCTCTGGCACTGGACTGCTTGACCGTGTGCATGGCATTATGAAGTCTGAAGACTACCAACAAATTTTGCATTGTAATGTAGGGCCCAGTGTGAGAAAGCTGGGTCTCCTTCAGAGGTCATGGGTCTTCCAGCAGGATCCAAAACACACTTCAAAAAGCACTAGAAAATGGTTTGAGTGAAAGCACTGGAAACTTCTAAAGTAGCCAGCAATGAGTCCAGACCTGAATCGCATTAGAAGAGATCTGAAAATGGCAGTTTGGAGAAGACACCCTTCAAATCTCTGAGACCTGGAGCAGTTGGCCAAAGAAGAATGGTGTAAAATTCCAGCAGAGCATTGTAAGAATCTCAGTGATAGAAATCAGAAGCGGTTGTCCGCAGTTACTGTATTTTGTTTAAATGTTGTGCTACCAAGTATTAGGCTGAGGGTGCCAATACTTTTGTTTTGTATTTTGATGATAATGATCCCCCCCCCCCCCCCCCCCATTCTCTTTAGTGTTTTTTCCATTGCAAGCAAAATAAATGAAGATATTACTACCAAAGCATTTGTGCAATCATTTTCTGGGAGAAATTGAGCATTATCTGACAGAATTGCAGGAGTGCCAATACTTTTGGCCAGCACTGTAAAAGTGGCAATTTTAGCAAATAAAGTCATGTTTTTTTGTTTTTTTTTGTCCGTCTGTTTTCCAGGAAAGCCTGAGCTTAGTGCCTACAACCTTTTACCACTGTCCACTGATGAAATTAAAGCTATTAAGAGCACTTCAAAACAGTGAAACAATCATAATCTGGTTTGACTGACTACCACTGATTTCTTAAACAAGGCTTTTCACTAGAGATGTATATACTGTAAATTCCGGTTGAAGGAATATTAATTTTCTATTTTCAGTTTTGGTTCTAAAAAGGCCAAAAGAAAATTTGATGATGTGAAGAAAAACCACAAACTCCAGACCAGTCACCTCACACCTTTATTTTTGGATGAGGGCATGCGCTTCTGGGAGACTTTTTCCTGATGACAGGTCATTGGCGCCGCCTACTGGACACAGTGTTGGCTAAACCAGTTTTTTTTCAACCTGTGTGCCACTAGTGCCGTGAGAGCTCGTCAGGTGTGCCGCGAGAAATTATCTAATGTCACATTTATATATATATTATATATATATAGAATGTCCGTAACTTTGTGCGGGCCCTTAAAGGGGCCATCAGACTGGAGAGTGGTGACATAGCGGGAAGCAAGCAAGGAGGGAGGGAGAACGGCGTGAGAGCGAAGTTCGCGGTCGCATGTTGTGGATGCCGCTGTTATTTTGTTTATTATTTTCTATTGTTGCCACAATAAATTGGGAAAGTCATCACCGACTCCTCTCCTTTCTATTTCACCATTCGGGGCTATTTCAATATTGTTTTTTACGTCGTCAGGCGGAGTTGCAGTAGGAAGGAAGGAAGGAGTAGGTAGAAAGTTCTCGGTCGTGTGCAGTTGAGCAATTTATTGCTCATGTCGTGTTCAAAAACTGCTCGGATTTCTAGCCATCAACGACCTTGCTGTCCGCGACAACGTGGACCCCAGCACGTCTACTGCACATCATTTGGTTAGAATCGTAAAGTGTCGATAAGACTCGAAAGTGTCCTATTATATCCATATGTGACGACCGTCAATCCTCCCCCTGTGTTTTATTCCAACACATTGTTGAGAACAGCAAGGTGGCTAATGGCTAAAAATCCGAGCAGGTCTTGAATGCGACACGAGCAGCAATCCAACAACTGCCCCATGGTGCCAAGCAAGTTTAAACGTCATCTCCCAACGAAACACCCGTCGCTTCAAAACAAGTCGATGGACTATTTTGTTCGCCTTCGTGAACAACACAGAGAAACAGGCAACTTTATTTGTTAAAAACTACGAAGCTAAATGAGAAAGCCCTCAAAGCCAGTTACCTTGTTGCTAAATCCAAAAAGTCCCACACCGTGACAGAGACATTAATACTACCTGCCTGCGAAGCCATTGTCTGCGAGATGCTCGGCCCTGATGTGGTTAAAGACATTGCTCAAGTCCCCCTTTCTGATAAGTCTGAGCTTTTTCAAGCCTAACTGCTTATACATGAAAAATAAAAACAGAGAAAGACTGAGAGCTGTTGAAGAAAAAGGATATCGACTTTGTGTTCATCTAAACAGGCAGAAGTTTCACACTGAGTAAGTATACATACTGAGAAGTTATGTTATAATTAAATATACTATACAGAAATTTTTTGGGGAACATTTCTGGTTTGTGATGTGCCGTGAGATTTTTTCCAATGTAAAAACGTGCTGTGAGTCAAAAAAGGTTGAAAAACACTGGGCTAAACCAAGCAGCGTCCCAAGCCAGGTGACGTCTGGTGCATCTGTGTGACTAGGTGCCTGAGGCTAAAGTGAACCTAGGAGCCCCCCTCCCAAAAAAATGACTATATAGTTTTTAAATATGGATTACTTTGTTAATATTGTATTTTCACAACTTAACAGGTGTACGTCCGTTACTGTTCATGGTTGACCTGAAACAAGTGATTCAAGATTCCACCCCATGCATTAAAGTCCTGTTTAAAGTACACAGTGGTGTTTTTTTAATAATTGCTAGACCCTATGTCCCAAAAGCCAGTTTCCACAACCGGGGATCGGAGCGCCAAGGTCCCGGCATTGGTTTACTACCCGGTCCACATTGCACCGTAACCTGCGATTTCATTGTGCGGGTATTGTGTCCACGGGATGACCAGCCCATGTATCTGGTTCAGGCTATGCCCGGCCGGTCCCATGGGTGAAAAACTATACTATATTTTCATCGACAAAATTTCTGGGCGCAGCCGTGTTGTGGCGGGTTGGGTTCAGTGGTGGGAGAATCTCGTCTCTGCTTTTTGCAGATTATGTGGTCCTCTCGGCTCCATCGCATAGCAACTTCCAGCTCTCGCTGGGTTGGTTTGCAGCGAAGTGTGAAGCGGCTGGGCTGAGGATCAGCACCTCCAAGTCTGAGGCCATGGTTCTCAGCCGGAAACGGGTGTATTGTTTGTAACAGGTTGGGGGTTAGTGCCTGAGCCAGGTGGAGGAGTTCAAGTTTCTCGGGATCTTGTTCACGAGTGAGGGTATGTCAGAGTGTGAGATCGACTGGTGGATTGGGGCAGCGTTCGCAGTTTTGCGGGCGCTTAACCGATCCGTTGTGGTGAAGCGGGAGCTAAGCCGGAAGGCGAAGCGCTCGATTTAACGGTCAGTCTATGTTCCTACCCTCACCTATGGCCATGAACTTTGGGTAATGACCAAAAGAATAAGATCGCGGATACAAGCGGCTGAAATGAGTTTCCTTCGCAGAGTCGCCGGGCTCAGCCTTAGAGATAGGGTTAGAGCTCATCTGTGAGTGACTCAGATTTGAGCTGCTTCTCCTCCATATCGAGAGGAGCCAGTTAGAATATCTGGTTAGGATGCCCCGGAGGTGTTTCAGGCATGTTAGACTGGGAGGAAACCCCGGGGCCGACCAGGACACGCTGGAGGGATTATATCTCTTGGCTGGCCTGGGAACACCTTGGGAAGTGGCTGGGGAGAGGGCTGTCTGGGCCTCTTTGCTGAAGCTGCTGCCCCCCTGACCTGGATTCGGGTAGGCTCTAGCCATCGTCGTTGTCTCCCGCTTATGACGAAAACCCACACTCGCACAAGTGATGTAGGTGGATGGAATAAACACTACACATAACTTGCATGGATGTAGTAGTGCGGGAGTCATCAGGTTACAAACTGTCTACGAAGCTAACACTTTTCGTGTATAACCTTTATATAAGACAATGATGGACATACCTCTACCATGGGCCAGTTTTTCCTCCCCCTGCTTTCGTCGCTCTCTTAAAGGGAACCACAGAGAGAAAGACTTGTAGTTTGTAAAGTATAAATGTCAGTATGAGTCATAATAATTTGATATTCAAACCCACATTGACGTTTTTGTTTTTGTAAGATTTGTAAAATTTGTTTAACTAGTAGGTCGCCATTGTTGACGCTGCACTGCACTGTGGGCGGTGACGTCAACAGGCGGCGCTGCCAGGCTTACTCTAACGACATAAATATGTCATCTGTTCAGCCCTTTTAATTTAAACCCGAGAGGAACATTAATGAGCAGGACAGCACTGTCGATATTTCACGAAACGAGCAGCAAAAGCAAAATGAACAGGAAAGACGGGATGAGATGAGAGTAGACAAAAATCAGTGTTCTGCGCTGTTTTTGTTTCTTTTTTCTTAATGTCAATCTTTAATACTTTCAGGCAGGCAAACATGAGCCATGTTTGCCTGCGTTGTAAAGCACTTTGAGGACATTTCCCGTTTTGTAAAGAGCTATACAAATAAATTTGGTTTATTGATTGATTGAAAATGTCCTATACCGGTGAAACGACCTACAAGAGGTGAATTTGACACCCAAACTAGTACTGTGTGCTTTTTTGTTTTGTTTAGATGCATACAGGCAGAACATACTAAATATGCCTTCAGAAAATACTTAAATGTAGTAGTATCAAAAAAGTGTGGTTTATATACGTTACGTGACTAATGTGCTCAACAGATCAGCACTCTGCTTTAAAGGTACCACAAGAAAAATGCATACCTGTCAAGTTGTACGGTTTCGGCGTAATTTGTACAAATGAGCACTGATTTTTAAATGTGTACGCCGTATGTTCAAAATCTGTACGTTTTTCGTGCATTACGTTTTTTTTTTTTTTTTTTCTACGTTCGGATTTTGTGACCGTTTCGGCAACGAGACAATGTGTGTTACAATGCGTTACTACGTTGGTTGAATGACGCGAGAAAAGTCAGAGACACTGAGAGAGAAGAGTGTTGTGACGCTGTAGCAAATGCGATGCGAGGCTAGGTGGCTCCAATATTTTCTGACTGTAGCCGATAGCCTACAATCTATACCTAGATATCAAATGCTTATAGAACTACATTCGGATTGACAAACGGCAGTGTTAATAAACAGCCAAACAGCATTTTGAAGCAGTTGACTTCTCAGAAAGGCTCTGTTGTAGTGAACCTTCCTAGCGAACTTAAGTTAACTTTTTATCTAAAATTCTCCTAAATCGGCAAAATCTTGACTTGAATCTATCTTTAAATGATGAAACAGTTTTAAAACTTTAACATGTCGAAAGTAGACAGAAGGGAACTAATGCAAAAACGGTAGCAATTTTAACAACTTTAACAGTTGATTCACAACATTAAACGATTTCCAAACATAGCAAAGGTTTCTGTTTTTTTCTTTTTTTTTTAAATGGAAAAAAAAAAACATGAAAGGTAACACCAGTTACTTTGCCTAGTAACTCATTACTCTTACCTTCAGCTAACTGAGTTACTAACTCAATTACTTTTTGGGAGAAGTAATTTGTAACTTATTAATTACTTTTTAAAAGTAAGATTAACAACACTGGTCATAAAGATGAAGTCTGCAGAATAAAAAGGGATGAAAGCGGAGATTTCATTCATTATGCAAAATGTATTTTGAGGCAATGAAAAGGTAATAAAAGACTCAATAAAAAGACAAATAGTACTCGCCGCTTTTAACTGGTGTGCGCACGTGTAGAGTCTCGCCGCCTAGTAAGGAATCGCAGAACACCGGTGGCGTTCGTCTAGTGACAGTGACAGCTGCAGACTCCGCACTGTCTGTGCAGCAGATAGCATTCAAGTCCACACTGTCTAGTAACATTAAGTAACACCACAAGGACCATATTATTTTTTTCTACCTGAATTGTATGTGTATTGTTTATCAATCTATTGGCTGCAATCAGTAACAAGTTCTCAGATGAAAACCAACAAATCTGTTACGGTACGCAAATGCGAAAGCAAGCAGACAGCAATAACAGAGGGATTGCGTAAAAGGGTTTATTGAACACACACACACACAAAAAACGCGATCGTGAAAAGGGAGACCAAAAAAAGGGTCTGTGACAGTAGGTCGGGATCAATAAAAAAAAAAAAAGCGAGACAAACAAAAGAACAGTGGGAAAACTGTGCTGAGAGGCAGACGAATTAAAAAGAAAAAAAAAAAACCCAAGGCTGGGATGTAATTAGCAAAAAAGGGGTCAACAATACTAACTGTCAAATGGCACGAAGTCAATCTCGGTAAGCCGCCTAGGATCTGTTCAAAGACACTGCTGATAAGCTGGAATTGGATGCAGGTAAGACATCGGGGAACTCATCCCACAGCTCTTTAACAACAAAACAACAACAACTGACAAGCAGCAGAATGTTAGAAATCATGCCAGTCGTCATACTAGTTTCACTTGTATAGAGCACAGATATTGTCCCAGTCCAGTCCAACCGCGTCATCACCCCCAGCGTGCAATACGCGCGTAAAACATGGAGCCCTCTGTAGGTCAAAACATGTACTAAATATTATATATCTTTAAATCAATGGCAACAATACATGTGTTTCTAATAGTATATTTTAGTAAAAGAGAACAATTGTGGCTTACTACAGGTCTTTAAGTCTGTGGTTCCCTTTAAAGCAGCACCTGAGGGCTTGAAACTTCAAACATCATATTAACTCACTCACTCCCAGCCATTTTCACCAGAGCAAGGCCCTTCGCTCCCGGCCGTTTTACTGGAATTTGACTGATTTTGTAAGGCCCACAGAAAATTCTGTTCTATAGCTATATAAACATGGAACCCACCAAAAGAAAGATTAGACTCTCTTCTTTCAGCAGGAAAAAAGTAAGTTCATATCTCTTTCCATTCTTTAGAAATCAGCATTAGAAAATGGCTTAGTTTGAGCAATTTCTGGTGAAAAAACAGAGAAATTGAGCTTTTTGTGAAAGCATACATTTCAAACATAACTTTGACTTTAACACATCTTTTTTTTTTTTTTTTTTAAATTTCGTTACATCCCAAACATCTGAATAATGTTTTCCTTTTACAAAATAACATAAACCACCAGACAAATAGAGCTTTTGATAGCAAAGTAACAATTTATTTACACATAACTGAGATGACAGTGTTGTGGCCGCCGCGACAGCCGGGTTTACTTTTCCCTCATCGCCACCTGTCTCATAAAGATGGATTTTTTTGAGTCTCTGCGGGGTCTGCTTGGCGAGCAGCATGGACTCAACGACATCGTCCGCTGCACTGGTGGTCCCGGTCGTTCTGCTCGGTTGTCCAGTGCCTGGCATCCCGGGTGTCCTCTCGGTTGTTCTACTTGGTCTTTGTCCGCCTGGCATCCTTCCGCCGGTGCCCCAGCCATGTGGCCCGGCCGTTCGTTGCCATTGAATCGGTTTGCGGGTCTTACCAAATGCGCTACTGCCCGCCAGTGGCCAGTTTTATTGCTTTAAAATGGATTTTCAGCTTTGTGCTTTGGAACTCAGTTGAATCCGAACCCAGAGATGTCTCTTATGAAAAAAAATGTAAAAGACATATAAATACATCTTTGGGACACTGAAACAATTTAAAATAGTACGTGTACGTTTTTGGGAGCAAATGAGTTCCTAAATGTTGTATTGACAGCAACAGAAGTGAGACATTTATTTATCAATAGCGTTAGCCACTAATACAGTGAGATGGTGCGCAACCCCTCCCCACCACTTTCACTCTCAACAAGTGAGCAAGAGGAACAAAATGAGCAACAAGAGCTTGTAGGGCATCAGGTCATGATCCGACTCACGGGCAAGTCATTTTGAAAATAATTTATATTCATTTTTATATTATATTGAAATGCACTTGCCATGTTGGAAAACGTTCAGGAAACATAGCATGAGTATTTATTTTTCCCCAAAGCAATTTTGCGCCCCGTACACTAGATAGCGCTCTAGGCAACTGCCTCACTCGCCTATGCTGAGGGCCAGCTTTGGGTGCATGTGGATGTGGCTGGATCGTATTTATGGTGTGTACTTTAAAGTCCCACTCACTATTTTCTCCACACTAATTAAATGATTGACTCTTGTCAGAAGATATTTAAAAAATCAATCACTGTCATTTTTGCACTATAAGGTGCAACTGACTCTAAGCCACCACCCACCAAATTTGACAAGAAAACTGCATTTTTTATATACTGTATATAATACATAAGATGCACTGGACTATAGGGTGCAGGTGCCATTGTATTATGGGATATTTACACCAAAAGATCATACTGTATAAAAATCCACTAATGAGACGCACTGGACTATAAGCTGTAGGATTCAAAAAGAGGGGGGAAAAGTGTATGTTACAGTGTATCACAAAAGTGAGTACACCCCTCGCATTTCTGCAGATATTTAAGTATATCTTTTCATGGGACAACACTGACAAAATGACACTTTGACACAATGAAAAGTAGTCTGTGTGCAGCTTATATAATGGAGTTAATTTATTTTCCCCTCAAAATAACTCTAAATATAGCCATTAATTTCTAAACCCCTGGCAACAAAAGTGAGTACACCCCTTAGGGAAAGTTGTCAATATTAACATACGACATGTTAACTGTCAATATTTTGTGTGGCCACCACCATTATCTCGAACTGCCTTTAATCTCCTGGCATGGAGTTGACCAGAGCTTCACAGGTTGCCACTGAAATGCTCTTCCACTCCTCAATGATGACGTTGCGGAGCTACCGGATATTTGAGACTTTGCGCACCTCCACCTTCCGCTTGAGGATCCCCTAAAGATGTTGTATTGGGTTCAAGTCTGGAGACATGCTTGGCCAGTGCATCACCTTTACCCTCAACCTCTTCAGTAAAGCAGTGGTCATCTTGGAGGTGTGTTTGGGGTCATTGTCATGCTGGAACACTGCCCTGCGACCCAGTTTCTGGAGGGAGGTGATCATGCTCTGCTTCAGTATTTCACAGTACATGTTGGAGGTTATGTTTCCCTCAATGGAATGTAACTCTCCAACACCTGCAGCACTCACGCAGCCCCGGACCATGACATTCCCACCACCATGCTTGACTGTAGGCATGACACACTTATCTTTGTACTCCTCACCCGGTCGCCGCCACACATGCTCGAGACCATCGGAACCAAACAAAATCATCTTCGTCTCATCAGACCATAGGACATGGTTCCAGTAATCCATGTGCTTTGTTGACATGTCTCAAGCAAACTGTTTGCGGGCTTTCTTGTGTACCGTCTACAGAAGAGGCTTACTCCTGGGGTGAGAGCCATGCACACCAGTTTGATGTAGAGTGCGGCGTATGGTCTGAGCACTAACAGGCTGACCCCCACCTCTTCAATCTCTGCAGCAATGCTGACAGCACTCCTGCGACGATCTTTCAAAGAAAGCATTTGAATGTGTCGCTCAGCACGTGTGCTCAGTTTCTTTGGACGACCGACCCGAGGCCTGTTCTGAGTGGACCCTGTTCTTTTAAAACGCTGGATGATCTTAGCCACTGTGCTGCAGCTCAGTTTCAGGGTGTTGGCAATGTTCTTGTAGCCTTGGCCATCATCATGTAGCGCAACAATACGTCTTTTAAGATCCTTAGAGAGTTCTTTGCCATGTGGTGCCATGTTGGAACTTTCAGTGACCAGTATGAGAGACTGTGAGAGCTGCACTACAAATTTGAACACACCTGCTCCCTATGCACACCTGGACCCAGAAACACTAACGGGTCACATAACATTTTGGAGGGAAACTAACAGGCAGTACTTAATCTGGGCATTTAGGGATGTAGTTTCTAAGGGGTGTATTCACTTTTGTTGCCAGGTGTTTAGATACTAATGGCTATATTTTGAGTTATTTTGAGGGGAAAATAAATTAACTCCATTATATAAGCTGCACACAGACTACTTTTCATTTTGTCAAAGTGTCATTTTGTCAGTGTCGTCCCATGGAAAGATATACTTAAATATCTGCAGAAATGCGAGAGGTGTACTCACTTTTGTGATACACTGTAAGTATATTACTGTCCGAAAATTACGGTATTAAGACTCATTCATATCCATAACTATTGAAATTCTGCCTTAAAATATAATTTTAGTAGCTTTGCTTAATCGTTGAATTAGAGTGGACGTTGCAATGTTTTTTTTAAAGTGTTGTATTTAGTTATATAGATTTGGGAGGATACACTGTCCTATGGTGGCAACTAAATATGACATTAGCCACGTTTACATGCTGACTTTTATTCATACCGATTCAAATCATTCCGAATGGAAATTTCACATCAGCTGTTTACATGTCACTTCATCTATTCCGATCCAGCGTTTGCATGTGACTGCCTTTATTCCGAAAGGACGTTTGACAACTGCCGTCTGACATGCGCAGATTAATCAAAACAAAGCGTCACGTTGCAAAACATGGAGATCGATCGTCAGATCAGCTGCTGTTTTAACTTTTCGAGTGGAAACAAAACTTCAGAATGATACGCCGTTCATTTAAAAAGTTGTGTGGGTGCGCTGTGCGTGTGCTTGGAAGCCATGTTGCAAGTGACGTTACTTACGTCACCAAGTGACGTCACCAAGTCTGTACGGAGCATGCGCAGAAAGAACGCAACCAGACACCATTCCGCTTCCCTGTTTACATGATATAATTTTACTTCTAATCGGTTTGGGAAAAGGAATATTCCACCCCTGTGAATCGGACTGAAATTCCATTCGGTTTGGGCCTGTTCATTCCGAATGAGGTGTTTATATGGAACACATTTATTCGGTTTGAACAAATATTCCGATTGTAATTGGAATATTTGGCTCCATGTAAACATGGCAATTGTTGCGGATGATGTTGTTGAGTCTTGTAGCTCGCTGAGTAAAGTTTTGCGTTGCCATGTTAGGCCGCTCGTGTCTCTTGTGACTCACTAGTGTCTCGTGACTCAGCCGGAAACGCGCACGGCTAAATAGTTACCCCCAGGAACAAAACACGCTCAAAACAAGTTTCCCTAGGCAAATTCTGTTATAATGTAGTGGTCACTACACAGGTCTGCCCCCAGAATTCACCCACACAGGACGCCAGGCGCAACCCGATTTAACGGAATGGAATGGTCGGGTTGCGCAGGTGGAAGACGACCGAATGGACGATCAGGAGGACGTTCAGGATGCCAGGCTCGGGACGTCCGAGCAGGACGGCCGGGAGGACGTCTGAGCAGGACGAGGGGCGCAGCATCGCAGAGAAGGCCGGAGGCGGGCGCAGCGTCGCCGAGAAGGCCGGGGACAGTTGACGTAGAGCAGCGCTACCGAGAAGGCAGGGGACAGTCGACGTAGAGCAGCGCCGGAGTCGAGGCAAGCAAGAGTGGCGCCGGAGGCGAGACAGCAACGACGAGCGGGAGCGTGCTGTGGCTGAGCGGGCAATGGGACGGGAGTACGACCGCGAGGATCCGGAGCGGAAGCGCCGCAATCGTTGGCGAGAACCTCAGGGAGTAGGGCTCTCGTTGCAGGCACCTCGGGTGTATTTGAAGTCGATAAAGCATGCGACGGTTCAAAACATCAAAGAAGGTCCGCCTTGAGCTCCCCATATTTGTACTCTGTCCTCTGGCGGAAAAGCAACTATTCACTGAGCACTGACCGCCGTTGAGTACCCGAGCGCGGCCACCACGTGGTAGAAGCCGATGGTATCGTCGGGTATACCGTGGAGGGCGAACTGCGCCTCCATGCACGCGAACCACGCGAGCGCAGAAGACTCGTCGAAAATTGTTAGCTGGAGAAAGCTAGTGTCCGCCATAGCTTTAAGTGTTCGAAAAATGCCTCTGAGACTTCAACGATGCAAGTCAGGGTCACCAATGTAGCGGATGATGTTGTTGAGTCTCGTAGCTCGCTGAGTAAAGTTTTGCATTGCCGTGTTAGGCCGCTCGTGTCTCTCGTAACTCTCTAGTGTCTCTTGACTTGGCCGGAAAGGCGCATTGCTTAATAGTTCCCCCCAGGAACACAACACGCCCCAAACAAGTTTCCCTAGGCAAATTCTTTTAGAATGTAGTGGTCACTACAATATAACTCTTGTCTGGCTGAAGAGCAGCTGTTCCCTGTTCAGGCAAACATAAGGCTGTACGTTTTTGTTCAAGCTAATATGTTTTTTCATAATTCATAATTTAGTTCAGAGGTGTATTTAGCAGTTTTTGGCAGAAACATGCGTTTGAACGATTTGTTGAGAGAATAGTAAAAAAAAAGTTAGCGTTTGATAGCATTTAAGCTAACGGACTTTTGCTATGCAAGTTAGGTTAATTCGATCTGCTAAATGTACATATAAATTTGACTAATCAGACATTGAAACTCGAAATGTCTGTCTTTTTGCTCATAGTTGTACATGTGTTTGTGTTACAACTTTCCAAAACAAAAAAAAAAACAATGTGAAAAAAGTAAAGGAAGTCAAATAAAGAACTTCAAAGTAGGGATGGGCGATACCAGTGATTTTGGATTTGATCCGATACCAAGTAGTACCAAGGCCAAATATTGTGATCCCGATCCGATATCGATACCGGAAGTTCATATTTTATATGTATATATATACAGTATATACACTGAATATACAGTACATGTGTATATATGGTGGAAAACGCAAACAAGACTGAAAAAGCAGTTTCTGCTCCTACACTCCTCTTTAAAAGAAAGTGCTGTATTTTAATCCCAAACAACTGTTGTGTTTGCTAGAACAATATGTCTATATGCTGCCATAGCAGATTCATGGCGCATTAAGCCCCCGAACTATTTTTAATTTGTCCGTTTTACCCTGAAAACCCCCGTTTACAGACGTCGCGCAACTGCTTTTGCTTCAACCCAGCCATAAAACGAAGGTAATTAATTCTATATATTATTCAAAATGTCTGTCGTTTTTAGCTTAAAATCATTAATTGATGTCTCATATTTCGTTTAAAAAAAAAAAAAAAAAACTTTAAAAAATTATTCACTTACATATTTTAAAACTTTTAAACAAATTATGTCACAATGAAAAAAATGGCATCTGTAAAAAGTCACAGATATCTACCTCATAACTATGGCTTAGTTGTATTTTTTTTTTGTCACTGTTGCATTTTTCTCCGATATGTTAGATGATAAATAATCGATACAAACAAGGAAAAATTGGGGGAAAAAAACGTTTAAAAGGGCAAATATATGAAAAAGAAAATTTCGACCTCTCCTTGATGTCTGCGATTTCTGCATCGCGACCCTTGTTATATTACCATGTTTCACAGGTAAAATACCTCCGTGAAGTTGGCCCCCCATCAGACGCAAATTTATATAAAAATTATGTCAATCGTTTGTGCTATGATTGTGCTCGTTTGTGCTGAAAAAGTTTCGTTTGTGCCATCATCGTTTTGCAGTTATTAAACATTGTTTTTTAGGTCATCCAGAGTTCACCCAGCCCCCCATCTGCGGCGGAATGGAACGGCGATGATGCCATTTTTTTCTTCGTCGTTAGTGCTGGATTGTGCTGCAAAAAGTTTTGTTTGAACTGCTACGGTTTTCGAGATATTCATAAAAATGTCTAGTGATGACGTCACGCGCAGCCCCCCATCTGCGGCGGAATGGAACGGCGATGATGCCATTATTTTCTTCGTCGTCAGTGCTGGTTTCTGCTGCAAAAAGTTTCGTTTGTGCCATCATCGTTTTGCAGTTATTAAACATTGTTTTTTAGGTCATCCAGAGTTCACCCAGCCCCCCATCTGCGGCGGAATGGAACCCCAGTGGTATCATTTCATTCTGCCTCGTTAGTGCTGGATTGTGCTTCAAAAAGTTTTGTTTGAACTGCTATGGTTTTCGAGATATTCATAAAAATGTCTAGTGATGACGTCACGCGCAGCCCCCCATCTGCGGCGGAATGGAACGGCGATGATGCCATTTCTTTCTTCGTTGTTAGTGCTGGATTGTGCTGCAAAAAGCTTTGTTTGAACTGCTACGGTTTTCGAGATATTCATAAAAATGTCTAGTGATGACGTCACGCGCAGCCCCCCATCTGCGGCGGAATGGAACGGCGATGATGCCATTTCTGTCTTCGTCGTTACGGCTGGATTGTGCTGTAAAAAATTTTGTTTGAACTGCAGTTTTCGAGACGATTGACATAATTTTTATATAAATTTGCGTCTGATGGGGGGCCAACTCCAGCACAATCATAGCACAAACGATTGACATAATTTTTATATAAATTTGCGTCTGATGGGGGGCCAACTTCACGGAGGTGTTTTACGATCGAAACAAAGTAAGTACGCGATAATATCTCATTAAAGTCATGGCGTCTGTAATTCTGCTCTCGCGTGCTCTCACCTCCAGATAGGGTTTTGCTGTTTAAAAAACATTTTTTTTCTTAAAAATGCCCTCCTGTTCAAAAATTTTCTTCCCCCAGAAAATTGAGATTTTAAGCTTTCCAATGATGTATCACACATGCATATCGGACAATTTTGAAATTTGGCCAAATTGGGGGTCTCAGAGTGGAACTTGTATATATATATATATATATATATATATATACAGTGCCTTGCAAAAGTATTCGGCCCCCTTAAACCTTGCAACCATTCGCCAAATTTCAGGCTTCAAACATAAAGATATGAAATTTTAATTTTTTGTCAAGAATCAACAACAAGTGGGACACAATCAGGAAGTGGAACAAAATTTATTGGATAATTTAAACTTTTTTAACAAATAAAAAACTGAAAAGTGGGGCGTGCAATATTATTCGGCCCCCTTGCGTTAATACTTTGTAGCGCCACCTTTTGCTCCAATTACAGCTGCAAGTCGCTTGGGGTATGTTTCTATCAGTTTTGCACATCGAGAGACTGACATTCTTGCCCATTCTTCCTTGCAAAACAACTCGAGCTCAGTGAGGTTGCATGGAGAGTGTTTGTGAACAGCAGTCTTCAGCTCTTTCCACAGATTCTCGATTGGATTCAGGTCTGGACTTTGACTTGGCCATTCTAACACCTGGATACGTTTATTTTTTAACCATTCCATTGTAGATTTGGCTTTATGTTTTGGATCATTGTCCTGTTGGAAGATAAATCTCCGTCCCAGTCTCAGGTCTTGTGCAGATACCAACAGGTTTTCTTACAGAATGTTCCTGTATTTGGCTGCATCCATCTTCCCGTCAATTTTAACCATCTTCCCTGTCCCTGCTGAAGAAAAGCAGGCCCAAACCATGATGCTGCCACCACCATGTTTGACAGTGGGGATGGTGTGTTCAGGGTGATGAGCTGTGTTGCTTTTACGCCAAACATATCGTTTTGCATTGTGGCCATAAAGTTCAATTTTGGTTTCATCTGACCAGAGCACCTTCTTCCACATGTTTGGTGTGTCTCCCAGGTGGCTTGTGGCAAACTTTAAACGAGACTTTTTATAGATATCTTTGAGAAATGGCTTTCTTCTTGCCACTCTTCCATAAAGGCCAGATTTGTGCAGTGTACGACTGATTGTTGTCCTATGGACAGACTCTCCCACCTCAGCTGTAGATCTCTGCAGTTCATCCAGAGTGATCATGGGCCTCTTGGCTGCATCTCTGATCAGTTTTCTCCTTGTTTGAGAAGAAAGTCCTTCCAGACGACCGGGTCTTGGTAGATTTGCAGTGGTCTGATGCTCCTTCCATTTCAATATGATGGCTTGCACAGTGCTCCTTGAGATGTTTAAAGCTTGGGAAATCTTTTTGTATCCAAATCCGGCTTTAAACTGCTCCACAACAGTATCTCGGACCTGCCTGGTGTGTTCCTTGGTTTTCATAATGCTCTCTGCACTTTAAACAGAACCCTGAGACTATCACAGAGCAGGTGCATTTATACGGAGACTTGATTACACACAGGTAGATTCTATTTATCATCATCGGTCATTTAGGACAACATTGGATCATTCAGAGATCCTCACTGAACTTCTGGAGTGAGTTTGCTGCACTGAAAGTAAAGGGGCCGAATAATATTGCACGCCCCACTTTTCAGTTTTTTATTTGTTAAAAATGTTTAAATTATCCAATAAATGTTGTTCCACTTCACGATTGTGTCCCACTTGTTGTTGATTCTTGACAAAAAAATTAAATTTCATATCTTTATGTTTGAAGCCTGAAATGTGGCGAAAGGTTGCAAGATTCAAGGGGGCCGAATACTTTTGCAAGGCACTGTATATATATATATATATACACACACTAGTCCTTCTCAAAAAATTAGCATATTGTGATAAAGTTCATTTTTCTCTGTAATGTACTGATAAACATTAGACTTTCATATAGTTTAGATTCATTACACACAACTGAAGTAGTTCAAGGCTCTTATTGTTTTAATATTGATGATTTTGGCAAAAAAGTCAAGAAAAAATAAAAATCCCTATCTCAAAAAATTAGTATACCATGAAAAGGTACTCTAAAGAAGCTACTAACCTAATCATCTGAATCAACAAATTAACTCAAAAGCCCTGCGAAAGATTCCTGAGGCTTTTAAAAACTCCCAGCCTGATTCATTACTCAGAACCGCAAAAATGGGCAAGACTGCCGACCTGACTGCTGTCCAGAAGGCCATCATTGACACCCTCAAGCAGGAGCGGACTGGCAATCTGTAACTTCTGGAGGATCACAGAACGGCCGGTGCTCTGGATGGCCGGCGGCTGCCATACATACGTCACTGTTTTTATCCCCTCTATACTCTGTGATTATCATCCAATCCGACAGGTGGCAGCAATGCGCCTGGCTGAAAGACTTGTTGTGGCCCACGAAGGGGCAGGATAGACTCTACTCACCAACGTCACAGAATGACGTGTCGCTGTATCCGGCCGCCATATTGTCCGTCTCTGTTTAGCCCTGTTCTCAATGGTTTCAATTAGTCGTTCAGTTTATAGAGCAATTCATGGAAGCCCCGGTGCTTTCAGACGCTGTAAACTCATTGGATGCGTTGCATAAAAGACGTTATGTGGAAAAGCTTCAGTCTATCCATTCGCCAGATCCATATTTGATGCCTAAGTCGATATTTTTCGACCCGCTGTCTTCGCCCTCTCTGCCTGACATCTGCTACCCTGATATCTACAACTATCTTGTCCACACAAAATCAGCCTATTCTCACGAAAGTTTGAAAAACTTTAAGAGCAGCAATCTAAGCAACATTACCCCGTGTGACCCTTTACTTCCAATTTTCTAAAATGGCGACAATCAAAAAAAAAAAAAAAAAAGTTGACTGCGATGGCCGACGCTTCAAGGATAGGTGGATATTGGACTATTTCTTCAATAAAACACGCAACAACTGTGTCTGCCTCATTTGCAAAGAGACAGTCGCTGTTTTCAAAGAGTTCGATGTGACGCGATAATATTACCAAACAACACACGCTGACATGTATGACATCATTACAGGGAAGATACGCAGCAAGAAATTATAGCAACTTGAAGCTAGTTTCATTTCACAGCAGCAGTATTTCGCAAGAGGCCGAGTGTCGAAAGAGAACGCCACAAAGACAAGATTGTTGAAATTATGAATTAAAAAAATAACAATAAAGCAAATGTGACACACAGAAGGGCTTGCTAAAATTTGTTTAAATATATTGTTCTATGTAAATCAGCCAAGGTAGCCCCCGCATTTTTACCACACCAAATCTGGCCCCCTTTGCAAAAGGTTTGGACACACCTGTTTAACTGATGATCCGTAGACGAGGCGAGCGTCTTTCACTTGGTACCAGCTAAATATTATTCAAAATGTAATGATGGTGGAAGAAATAAGCATCTTGAATTTGAAACTGTATTCTCTCTCCCCTAACACACCTGAATCAAATGATCATGTCATCAGCAACCTCTCCAGTAGCCTGATAATGATCCTGATTATTTGGTTCAGGTGGGTTGGAGGAGGAAGACATGGAAAACACGACAGGAAAAGTGGCTCCGAGGTCCGGATTTAGTGAACCCTGGCATACACAATGAAGTCATTTTATAGACACAGGGGATAGGTGTTATTATAATCAAATGGATACATAAAACTTGCTTTAAAAAACAACTTCTTTTATTTGTTTATTCAGGTTGATTATAGAGCTAGGGCAGAAGATGAATCCAACTCCAGTTCATCCTTGCAGTACTTTGAGCGCCCCAAGTCAGACAGTCACAGTCTAGACACATTTTCTTCATTTTTCTCTGAAAGTGAACAAAATTGATGCATTTTACAATAAAATATTTAAAAAATTCTCCCGGGGGGGCATGCCCCCGGACCCCCCTATAGGGTTTGTGTACTGCGATTCTTGTGGGCTGGGCTGAGTCAAAGTCCAGGGCTGCTTTTTAGTCCCAGTCGGCCCCTGCCCTCAAGCAAAAGGCTAAGATACAGAAAGAAATTTCTGAGCGAATAGGCTGTTGCCAGAGTGCTGTATCAAGGCACCTCAGTGGGGGGTCTGTGGGAAGGAAAAGGTGTGGCAGGAAATACTGCACAAACAGAAGAGGTGACCGCACCCTGAGAAAGATTTTGGAGAAATGCCAATTCCAGACCTGGAAATGGGCTACAGGTGCTGCATTCCCCAGGTGAAGCCACTTTATAACCTGAAACAGTGACAGAAGCACCTGACCTGGGCTACAAAGAAGCAGCACTGGACTGTTGCTCAGTGGTCTAAAGTACTTTTTTCAGATGAAAGCAAATTTGCATGTCATTCGGAAATCAAGGTGCCAAAGAGGAAGAGGAAGACTGGGGAGAAGGAAATGCCAAAATGCCTGAAGTTCAGTGTCAAGTACCCACAGTCAGTGATGGTCTGGGTTGCCATGTCAGCTGCTGGTGTTGGTCTACTGTGTTTTATCTAGGGCAGGGTCAATGCAGCTAGCTATCAGGAGATTTTGGAGCACTTCATGATTCCATCTGCTCAAAGGTTTTATGGAGATGAAGATTTCATTTTTCAACATGACCTGGCACCTGCTCACAGTGCCAAAACCACTGGTAAATGGTTTACTGACCATGGCATTACTGTGCTCAATTGGCCTGCCAAGTCTCCTGACCTGAACCCCATAGAGAATCTGTGGGATATTGTGAAGAGGAAGTTAAGAGACACCAGACGCAACACTGTAAATGAGCTTAAGGCCACTATCGAAGCATTCTGGGCCTCCATAACACCTCAGAAGTGCTACAGGCAGATTGCCTCCATGCCACGTTGCCAGTGGCGGACTTGGCAATTTTAGGGCCTAAGGCAAACATCCAGGGGCCCTCTTCATGGGTCAGGGGTTAACAAGGTGAGAAGGTTGTGGAGGAAATATGTTTCGGTTTACTAGGGCTGTCTTAAACGACAAATTTTCTCCTGATTAGTCAGCCGACTAGTTTTACGATTAGTCGACTAATCTAATAATTTTCTTTTTTTTTTTACTACTTTCGCAATGAAATTTTTGTTGACGCTTATTAATTCACAAAACCATTTTGGAACACTTAAATTCTTTATTAAAGTACAAATAATCATGTAAATAACAATAATTAATGACAAATAAACAATGAGGATAAATGGTGATAGCATTTACTAGTGGATAAGAATGGAAAGTAAACAGATTCAGAACTCTGACTTTGCCTTTCCAACATTATTCAAAACAATTCTTTAAAAAATTCTAGCATTATTAATATAGTATACTACTAGATATAATAGTAGTATAATAATTATAATATTAGTCATTTGTCAATTAGTCATTGCCAATCATATGTCATAGTGTCATTTGAAAGCTATTCTTAGTGTAGAATCTGTATTCTGTAGTATTTACTCAACATATTATAATATTAATTCGGAAGTATGTGGGATTAACTCCAGAAATCGCTATTTATATGACGGACATGACGTGCTTTTATTTTGAAATGTTCACCGGAGGTACGTTCGCTAAACCACTAACCGAAAGCTTTACACTCCGTAGAAAAACATTCTAAGTCATTGCTTGTGGTGTCACTAATAGATTTATTTATTTTTTTCGTTAGCAAATGCTGTTAACCAGCTGTTGAGTGTTATTGTATGACTGACTGGAACTGTACTGCATTGTTTCGCCACAGGGTGTGTTGTCGTGTATTTTATGTTCGGTGTGACGAAGAAGAAGAAAGTTAAAAGAGACAGTAGTGGCCTGATCTCAACTTCTACTAGTGACGGGATCTGTCGTTCACTTGAGTAAACGAATCCATTCCGGATCGTTCAGTAAAAAGATTCGTTCAAACGAATCGTTCAACGAATCGTTCGCCCCCCTCATCTCCCTCCCCGCCCAAATGAATCGTTCGGTTAGTGAACGGGAAGTGACGTTGCCGAACGAATCACCAAAGACCGCTTCGCAGTATAACTGAACGGGAAGTGACATTCTTGGTCCCTCCCTCTCTCTTGCACACAGGCTCCTCATTGACCGCTCGTCGTAGTTTCAGTAATGAGTGACAGGCAATAACATTCTCCTTTCACAGACAGCCTCGTCTCCCTCCCGCTGCTGCAAAAGCGAGGGAGAACTTCCGCGTCGTCTGTCCTAGTTCTATGGGCTCAAAGTCATGGCTCGTGCTTGCATTTCGATTGAGGACACGGTTAAACATTTTCCTTTTGTGGGGGGAGCGGGGGGTTGGGGTCGGGAGCGCACGGACTTTCTTTAGCATGTTCTTGATCACATTTACAATGCTTGCTGTCACGAAAATAAAAATAAATTGAAAGTTTAATTTCAAAATATGGAACGACCAACACATCATATTTACCTCTCGCTCTGTTGTATTTTTGTTTTTATGCTAATCACTATTATTTTTAGTTACTATTGTTAAAACTATAAATGTAAATACTGTAGCTAGTTGTCGAATGTGCTGCTCTGAAATAAAGACAATACTACATTTTGATATTTGACAGTTTAATTGCAAATCAGTATTAAGATGATCGTATTGAATTTTTGCAGTGGTATTAATAAATAAAAGAATCCGGTCAACTCCCCTGTCGTCCCCGCATCTCAGATCGTCAAATGCTGACGAGAAATGATTGCTTGCTCTTTACGATGTCGCCTTTCTACCCTCATTAGTCTGTTAAGAAAAATGTAGACATATTGCGACATCTCCCGTGTCTGCGTGCGTTGTTTTGGGGCGCTTGAGTAGCGCATGATGGACGGATTGACATAATTTGTCAAACCAACCGACACGCTCTGACACGAAAAAAAAAAAAAAAACACTCGGAAAAAATTGACATGTATATACAGTTTCATTGCAAATCAGTATTATGGTGATCGTATTGAATTTTTGCACTGGTATTAATAAATAAAATAATCAGGTCAGCTCCCCTGTCGTCCCCGCATCTCAGATCGTCAAATGCTGACAAGAAATAATTGTTTGCTCTTTACGATATCGCCTTTCTACTCTCATTAGTCTGTTAAGAAAAATGTAGACATATTGCGACATCTCCCGTGTCCATGTGCGTTGTTTTGGGGCGCTTGAGTAGCACATGATGGACGGATTGACATGATTTGTCAAACCAACCAACACCTGACACGAAAAATATAAAATAAAACACTTGGAAAAAATGGACATGTATATACCGTTTCATTGCAAATCAGTATTATGGTGATCATACTAAATATTTTTTTCTGTGCACATATGAGGTAAATATCGCTGCCATGAAGCCTCCTTATTGTGACAGTTCTTTGCCCCTTTCATTGCCGTCACGCGACCGCAGCTCAGCTTTTGCTTGCCTCGTAGCTACCCGTGTTTTAAATTACTGTAAATTTGATAGTATGTGGTAATAGGTAGTCGCGAGTCTGTTGAGAAAAGTACACTAAACCATGCTCGCTAGATTTGTGTGGTGTTTTTGTCTTTTTGAGCTGCATTTGATAGGCTCCACGTTAACAAATATGTGACAAAGTCCTTTCCTTTCATTTTTTGATTCGTTCACCGCATATTCATTACTGGAAAGTCAAGTTAGCAGCAAGCTAGGTCAGGAACCGGAGGACCGAGTCACTGAACGGGAAGTGACAAAACTCAGTCTTGCCCCCCTGCCTGCACGCTGGCTGCTCATTGGCCACACGTGGAAGTGAGTGACATACGCCCTGATTCTGTTTCCGGTCCCTCCCCTGCCCGCGATGAGGCTGGCGTCTGATTGGTCGTGTGCGATGTCAGAAGACGCTGCCGCTTGCTCAACGCCCTCCCACGCAGTGAACAAGCACCAACTTCATAGAACGAATCAGTGCAGATGGTGATTAGTTCGGTCTCGTTCACCCAAACAATTCGTTCAAAAAGAACGAATCGTTCGCGACCGATACAACACTAACTTCTACCTTGTCGTTACATCCCTCACTGCACTTTGGCTCTCATGGAGAGCACGTTCGCTCATGTGGTCGAAATAAACGATAGCCGACGTGCAAAGTAGCAAGTGAGCTGTAAAAATAGCGAGCTTAGTGGCGTGAAAAACACGGGAGAGCTAAGTGAAGCTAACGAACAGCTAAGCGGAGCTAAGTGATGCTAAACGGAGCTAAGCAAAGCTAAACGGCGCTAAATGAAGCTATTTTACTTAAAAAAATTTCAAACAGATTTGGAAATAATTGAAACAGACCTTTAACAAAATAAAAATAAATAGCAATAGTAGGTTTCCTTTTCTTGAGAACCTTGAAGTCTGCAGCAGGATAGCTTAAATCTCTAAACATTTAACAAACCATTCACTTAACACTTTTATTAAAGTCCCTTTACCTGAATTTTTTGTGGAATAGGATAAAAAATGTATTTTGTATTTTTAAATTTGGACAGGAAAATAATAGTTCCCAATTTGTGTGAGCCTGAGGGAAAAGTACAACCATAAGTGTGCACAAAAAATACACCCAAAAAATAGACAAAAGAAAATATAATATATTAATTCCAAATATTGATACTTTTTCTTGGGGATCGATACCTAAAACTTAACGCGCTGGATCGAAATATCGATATTTTGGTATCGATCCGCCCATCCCTACTTCGAAGTGCCACAAATTGTCTTGTTTGCTGTCAGTCTAGCTGAATATGGTCACATCTGGTGTGGACAGAACAGGTGTAGCTTAAAAGAGATAAGCATAAAAAGTAGCAAATCAATAATTGGTTTTTCTTTAAAACATTGCCATAGTGTTCATTAAAATAGTTTTTGTACTTAGATCCTCATTTATTTATTTTTATACTCTTTACGCTCAGAAATTTCATTTTTTAATGCATTCATTGCTCAGTGGAATGAAAGTGTAATTCGATTGAGTTTGAAAAACACATTTAATGCTCTTTTTAACGTACAATCCTGGCGCCAAAGAATGCGCAGGTTAAAATTATGGTTATTGCAAGCATTAACTTTGTCTCATGAAATAATTCTGCAAAGCATTTAGTGTTTGTTATCTGATTACTTGGAACTAATTAATCGATGGATTCATCAATTACTTAAATAATCGACAGCTGCAGCCCTAGATGACTCATCAAAAGGAAAGGATTCCGGCAGGGAGCATATGAGTTGGTGAAAAACACCAGTGGAGATTTGTTGATTGTATCGTGCGACGAGTCAGAATACGAAATTTAAAGTGTCAGAAGAGGAACACGATTCGGGAGAGATTCTACCAGAGGCAGAATCACAATCAACTGGCGCAAGTGATGAACCTGACTCGGAAGCATTAGCTCTCGCACCATTTCCATCGACCCTCGGTGCCTACTAAATGGTAAATATCTTACAACTATGCCACTCGAGTCTCAACTAATCCTGAACGATATATCGTTTAAACGTTGCCATCGCGATGTGCGCATGCACAAGTCCCATAGTAAGGACGTGCGATTGTTTTTTTTTTTTTTTTTTAAATCCACAAACGTCATGTTCCCTGCACAGCCTCCCTCCCTCTCCCAGCTCTTTGTTCCTTAGTCACTGCGGCACTTGCTTATTAATGTTAACGATGTTGACAGATGGTTGTCTTTGATCTTGCCAGAGAAGCTGCTTCACATGCGCCACATACGTCAATCATCGTTTAACTTGTTAAATATTTGCTGCGCAAGGAAGCGTACGCTGGAATGAATGTGTGTGTGTCGAGAAGTATAAACGCCTTAAGTGATCTTGAGGAGTTTGTAATTTCTACATGTCGCTCCAGGAGTCATAGCGAAGTTAGGTAAAGAAAAGCATTTAATAAAGCCAAGCATTTTTCTACTTCAGTACTTTTTTCTTGTCTAAAAATGATTCGGTGGGACAGTTATGTTTAAAACTGATCGTAATTATTAGGGCCCGAGCACTAAGCGTGCGAAGGCCCTATTGTTTTGCAAAGGATTTTTTTTTTTTTTAATTTATTTATTTTTCAGGGCAAATGAAAACGGCCAATTTGGAGGCCTGAACATGCACGAAAAGTCACCAAAATTTGCACATACGTGTGGAAAATTGTACATTTTGATAATTTTGCAACGTTGCAAAAAAATGTAACAAAATGGCTCAGTGGCGCCCCCTTGAAATTTTAAAATTGGCCTATAACATTAGGGTCTGTCAGCGTAGAGCGATGAAATTTGGGGAGTCTATACCTTGTCCAAAACCGCTCCAAAAAAAGCATTTACACCCATATTCCAAACCCAACAGGAATATTAAATATTTATCGATTTACAGGGTGCACATTTGAGACCTTTTCGCCGAGGGAGTTAGTTGGATCATCTTCAAAATTGGTGAGACTGTTCAGGAGATATATGAGATCTTAAGTTTTTAAAATGGTGCGTTTTCATTCACGGGTCTGACCTGGACGTGGTGCCAAAGTCGGCCATTTTTTCGGCAAAATGACAAATTCAGTAAATGACTAATAGTTCCTTGACACAACGTTCAATCTTTTTCATATCTGTCATGTATATGCGGTATCCCACCCTGAACTTTGAACAGTCATAACTCAGCAGATATACAACATATCTGCGCCAAACTTCCCGTGCTTGTTGAGAATCATACCCTGAAGGGTCTTGTAAGGGTCATTTGTATCAACTCTACAGTACCAACTAGTGGCGACAGAAAGGAGTTTTAAAACAGGCCTTTCCTATTGGGTTTTTTCAACATAGAGCAATGAAATTTGGGGAGTCCATACCTTATGCAAAACTGTTCCAAAAAGTCTCTTGCACCCATTTTCCAAATCCAACAGAAAATCGGGTATTTTGGATCGAATGGGAAATTTTTATCCATTTGTAGTATAGTTTACATTTAGAGGCCTGAACATGCACGAAAACTCACCAAATTTTGCACATACATGCGGCTTTGCATGGATTTTGATAATCTTGTGACGTTACAAAAAAAATGTAACAAAATGGCTCAGTGGCGCCCCCTTGAATTTTTCAAAAAGGCATTTCCTATTAGGTTTTTTTAACGTAGAGCAATGAAATTTGGGGAGTCGATACCTTGTGCAAAACTGCTCCAAAAAGTCTCTTGAACCCATATTCCAAACCCAACAGGAAATCGGGTATTTTGGATCAAATGTGAAATTTTTATCAATTAACAGGGTGCACATTTGAGACCTTGTCACAGAGGGAGTTAGTTGGATCATCTTCAAAATTGGTGAAACTATTCAAGAGACATAGGAGATCTAAAACGTTTTCGTTCATGGGTCTGACCTGGGCGTGGTGCCAAAGTCGGCCATTTTTTCCGCAAAATTACAAATTCAGTAAAAGACTAATAGCTCCTTGACACAACGTTCAATCTTTTTCATATTTGGCATGTATGTGCGGGATCCCACCCTTAACACGAGTGCATTGAAACATTACCTATTAGGCCGAGCGCCCCCTATTGGGAACAGGAAATGCCTTTTTTTTTTACCAAACAGGCTCCTCCTCCAAGGAAAAAAAAAATATTCACCTGAAACCTGCATCAGGGGAGCCATAAGACATGTGTTCAGGTGCCTGATGAAAAATACTGAGGTTTGGTTGAAGCAGAAGAGTCCAACAGGAGAAGTGAAAATGACTGAAGCCATTTCGTCTCACCACAAGTTTTGAACAGTCATAACTTCTACAACATATCTGTGCCAAACATCTCGTGCTTGTTGAGTCATACTCTGAAGGGTCCTGTAGGAGTCATTTGCATCAACCCTACAGCGCCAACTAGTGGCAATAGAAAGTCACTCATTTTTCTAATATATGTCCAGTTCTTTTCAGGTTGGTCATTATAGTTTCAAGACCTTTTGAAATACTTATTTTACGGCCCATGTCTCTGTCTGTTGTCGTGACGACCCTTTATTCGCTCCTTTTTTGTAGTACTCTGTCCAATAGGGGTTTTTATCTCTTAGGTGTGTGATTGTAAAGAGGCAACTTTCGGGCATGTTAGGTTCTAATGAGATGATTAGAGAGCACGATCTGCCACAACCCTGACCTGCACACTGTCCGAGTTGCGTGACGTCCGAGTTGCGCTAGATTGCGAGGGCCCGTTCAGTCCTGCTTGCTTGCAGGCCTAGTTACATTTGAAGTGCTTAAAAACCATTTATTAATATATATATATATATATATATATATATATATATATATATATATATATATTAGGGCTGTCAAACGATCAAAATTTTTAATCGAGTTAATTACAGCTTTAAAATTAATTAATCGTAATTAATCGCAATTCAAACCATCTATATAACATGCCATATTTTTCTGTAAATTATTGTTGGAATGGAAAGATAAGACGAAAGATGGATATATACAGTGGGAAAACCCATTGGCAGTGTATCAAATACTTGTTCTCCCCACTGTATATTCAACATGCGGTACATAAGGACTGTATTTGTTTATATTAACAATAAATCAACAAGATGGCATTAACATTATTATCATTCTGTTAAAGTGATCCATGGATAGAAAGAATTGTAGTTCTTTATGATGAAATGTTAGTACAAGTTATAGAAATTTTATATTAGAACCCCTCTTAATGTTTTCGTTTTAATAAAATTTGTAAAATTTTCAATCAAAAAATAAACTAGTAGCCCGCCATTGTTGATGACAATAAATACTTACACTATAAAATCAGTCGCACCCAAGCGCCAGCAGAGGGGAGCAAAACTCCGCAAAACACAATTAACAAGCGGGCCTTTCACTCTACTGTCATTTAAATCTGTCTGAGCTGGGCAAGTGCGTTAATTGCGTCAAATATTTTAACGTGATTAATTTAAAAAATTAATTAAGGCCCGTTAACGCGATAATTTTGACTGCCCTAATTATATATATATATATATAATATACATTTTTCTGAATCATACTTTGGGGGGAAATTTTGAATGCTAAATCTGAATAAATACATTGAACACACACCAAAAAAAAAGTCTTATATGTATCTTTTTCCAATGCTAAATCTGAATAAATACATTGAACCAAGGGCGTAGTTTTGGTCTCAACATTGGTGGGGACGATATAACAGCATGACCTGCATATACGGGTCATTAATAAGACCAAAAACATTGGGTGAACAGGTGTCAGGGCTACATTTATCAAAAATATGAACCTAATTAATTTATAGGCTAAATAAACAATGCAAAATAATTCTGTATTGACTTACATACTACATACTTACTATACTAACTTTGATATGTATTGGTTCAGGTGTCCGTTTGACTCAAACTTTTTTTTTCTTTCAAAAACTACTAAAGAAACATTTTAAAAATTTCCAGAATAAATGTCTGGATTTTATGACCAAATGTAATACCAAATGTTCAATATTTGAACATAATATAAATTACATTACAATACACAATAAAGGAATGAAAAAACAAACAAACATTTGCATTAAGACCACTCAACATTGTCTGGCTAAATAAAGAGATTAAATATAACTGAACACACTTCTTAGGGAATAACAAAAAAAAAAAAAAAAAAAAAGAATATGGAGCCTTCCTTCAGGTAAAACACTAAGATCACATAAATAAAATAATTGGGGAGAAGGGGGTTAACCCCGAATCACTACATTTCTCACAGTTTAATTAACGTTGAAGTAGAAAACACATACAGGAGGACAACTTCTCTCTAAGCAGCTTCCTACTCGATTTTTGCGGGTTAGCAATTTCTTACAGTTTAATGTTATGCTAACTCTGATGCACGTCAGACTTTCAGTAGTAAAATTAATGGTCGTTTTCCCCACTTCCACAACATTGACATGTTATTACATTATTGTATTTGCTGTATTTATTGTGTTGCATTGTATTTCTGTCAGGACTGAGTGCGTGCGTGTGTGAAGGGTTGAGGGGGTCTAGTCATCAGCCAATCAAACGTGCGTTTGAGGAACAAAAATGAACTTGCACATTCAACAAGTGAACAGGGGTAAATGTAAGTCTGAATATAATGAAAACAATTCACATACACATGGTAGGTTCAATTCTATCCGTACAACATATGGGAAGACTAAATCTAAATTATCTATGTAACTGAACTCATTAAATAATCCAAATTAGGTTGCTTAATAGTTGGTGAGGACAATTTGAGCATCCTGAAAAGTTGGTAGTGTTATGTCCCTATCGTCCCTATGCAAACACACAAAAAAATATATATTTGGGGGGGTTTGCGCTACTTCGCTTATTGCAGCGGGTTCTGCTTCCCATTCTGGGGGGATCTCTGGTCACGGTGAATCATCCAAAGTCTTTCCAAACAGCTATTCAAGTCATCTAGTGAAAATGTCTTTAAAAAAAAAAAAAAAAAAAATAAATAAATAAATAAATATATATATTTTAAATATCGCAATATAATATCACAATGTATTGCAAACCCCCCAAAAATCTTAGCAATAGTTTTTTCCAATATCGATCAGGCCTAGTCTCAACTGTACAAAACGAATAATTTATCATCTGAAAACTCTAAAATTGGGTTATTTTTACTGGTGCACTTTTGGTGTTGGGCCAACAATTTTGGATAATGCCATGGTGACTATTGGCTTTGAATAGAAAACTGTACATAAATAGATACTAAATGACAAAAATTAAAATGTACTGTATGTTATAACTACATTTTTATTTTTTCCATGACTGACAGGTGAGGCTCTGCCTCCTATGAATGCACGTCACTGGTCTGATGCGGGACCAACTTCACGGAGGTATTGGACATAAGTGAAGTTTTTGTCAAATTTTGGTGGAAGTCTATTTTTAGGGAAAACGGTATGAATTCCTGGATTTTGAATGTGTAAATTATGTGAATGCGATATAAGATGTATCAAGAGTTACATTTTGAAATTTGACATTTTACGTTTTTGGCATTAGTTTATTATTATTTTTTTTTCCCTAGGAACCCGTTTTTGCCGCAACCTTAAAGGCGTGATGCAAAAAGGAAAGAGAACCGTCATTGTGTGAATTTTTGGATTGTTTCAAAGTTGGAACGGTCTAGAATAGGTCAAAGCGCGCCGAAAAAGTGGACAGAAAAAAGAATATTATATGTGAGGAGCTTTGCTTTGCAAAGAATCCCCACAAATCAAGCAGGAAGCGTAGCCGGCCAATGAAAATGCAGCTGTTCGTTCAAATACGCCAATCGTAGCAGCGCTCGTCCGCGCGTCTCCTTTCAATACCCAGTATGGGTGGGCGGTTTTTTTCGTATGACCCACCCATCTTGAATTTATGGTTTGGTTGCACACAGTATGCAATTTCAGTTTGTTTTATTCAGCGTTTTGAGTACCTGAAGGTAAAAAGAGATACATTTTCTTTCATAGTGATAGTAGTGCCATATTATTGGGTCCAAGCGCTAAGTCGTTCTTGGGTTCGTGTGCCTCTCGCTTGCATTGGCATTTCAGCAGAGCGAAATCTACCGTCGATTTTTGTTTCTCCAGCTTCCCCTTCTCCCTCTGGAAATCATCACTTAAACCTTTACAGTGTTCCTCCATAATGTCAAGACCAGTAAGGTAAGGTCTGTTCTCAAACGGCGGTGGGAGATACGACGTTGGTAGCTATCGCACTGTAGTTGCACGCCTCCGCCATATTGTCTTTAAGGAGGCTGTTGTGGATGATTTTTTTTTTTTTTTTTTTTTGTAATGAAAAAATGTAGACGTGAACGTGTGCCTCGCTTCGTGCGTGTGCACGCCTCAAACAAGGAGTCCAGTGGCATTGTGGCGCATAAATTTTTTTAATTCCATGCGTTCAGTGTGCATTCTTAATGACTGTATGCCTGAACATTCGTCCACTAGCTTGTAGAAGGCCTGCTCATTCCTACATTGCCAATGCTTCCATGCACTCACTCGGAGGTGCTCGATTTCAAACACACATTGAACGGCATGGGTAGCCAGCGTTTCACTTTCAAGGCTAATCTACCTTCGCTATTAACCGTGGGAATCGTTTTCTGGCTGAAATATGGTGTTAAGCATAGATGCGATGTTATGAAATGAGCTTGATTTTCATTGAATGGACAAATGTGATTTTTTTTCTTGCTAGTGAGGCCTTGCATGGAAGTGTCTTCACCTTCGATTGTGACTTGTTTCATTAAAATGTATTCATGGATTTGTTTAAAAGCCGTTTCTCGTAAAATTACGTGCCTGCACAAATTATTAGATTGATCTGCACGGTGGTTGCATTGTTTTTTCATTTATTTATTTTTTACGGCCAAATCGTTTTCGCAATAGAGAGATCAGAGAACTCGCGACCAATTTAGAAATGTAGTTTTGATGGAGCATTATTAGATTTTAAATCCACATCATAGTTATGTGGTTTGTACTTAAATTGCACTGGGTTACTTTCCGTTATATTGAATGAATGTGATGCTCTACACCCTCCGCCCTCCCTCCAAGTTTAGCATAAAAAAATATTCAGCATAAAAAAATGATCAATAATTGTTCCGCACTCATTTCTCTATATGGCACTAAAGTCATCTATCTAGTTCATGTGAAACACTTATTTGAAGAGTAACCCAGGAAAGTTCACTTGTCATATTAAACTTTTTATTCACCACTTGATTGAATTCTGAACTGGAGTTATAAAAAGTTGTATTAAGCAGCAATGACAGAATAACATGTTATTTAAAACTAGTCCTATTGCAATTTGTTTTTCTTTGTTTGGCACTGACAACCAGTTAAAAATGTCAAGTACTACCACCTACTGGACAGTCACGTATATAAACCCCTTAAAGGGCTCCTCTACCTTAAATACATGTAGGCTCTAATAAACCACAATTGTTCTGTGTTGTTAGAAACACATAAAATGTTAAATCAATGGGAATATTTTATAATATTTAGTACATATTTTGACCTATAGTTGGCGCCATGTTTTGCGGGCTCGCAGTGATGACGTAAATGGGATCTTTCCAAATGTGTAGTGTGTACAACAATTGCGTATTGCTGCCTAAACTCGCGAAGTAAAATGCCACTTTGTGCTGCTTTTGGATGCAATTTTCAGTCAAATGGAAACAAGGGGAATGACGTGAGCGGTCAAGGTGGAATTATTATTTTTTGTGAATAAATGTGCGTAAGTGGGAGCTTCTCCCCTTTTTGGTCCCTGTATGCACGTATCCTACCTACCAAGCGTTACAACTGGCGCCCGAACATTTTTCCTGAATCCTCAGTCAAGTAACGGATCCGTCTATTTTCGGGATCCGACGGTCCCACCGCGGCTGCTATTTGATTTTGGATCTGTCTATTTTCTGACTTCATCGGTCCCACAGCGGCTTTTCGGATCAGTCTATTTTTCTGGATTCGACGGCCTGATCGCAGCTGCAATATTGGCATGGGATAGGTCTTATTCCTGGATCTTCAAGTGAGTGAAAAAATGCGGATTTGGATTACTATTGCTATCCTTTTTGTGGACTATTCTTCGTGGGAGTTTTCCCCAAATCATACCAAATAACTAAAGCACTATGGCACGCTACAGTGGCGACTGTGACTCTGACATGGACCTTACTTTTATGTTGGAGTTAGTGTGGGAACGCGTGTGTGCCTACCGCTGAGCTCCCGAGTGACGAGTGGTCAAGGTGGAAATATTATTTTTTGTGAATAAATGTGAATAAATGGAAGCTTCTCCCCTTTTTGGTACTTTTATGTACGTATGCTACCTACCATGTGTTACAATTTACAAGACATTACATTACACTCGATTCCAGGATTTGTTCCCGTCAGATGACGAATTTAATGAGGACAGTCAGCCACGACTCCGATCCTGATTATCACACGTGTGCATTCATAGTTTTATTACCTTCAGTGAGAGTTTATAATTTCAATTGTCATGAAAATAAAAACGCACAAATGACAAGGTGTGTTCAAACGTTTGGCCTGTACTGTATGTAAAGCACACGACAGCTCTGGATGCTATCAATCTACATAACTATACTGGGATAAGTTTGAAAACGCAATAGCTTACCTTTAAGATCTGCTCACAAAAACCGGAGTTCTCAACAGCATACACTCGCTCGCTTTGTTGTCATTGAGACGCACTTGCCGCGAGTGCATCACCAGTTTTGCCCAACTTTTGTCTTACAAGGTATTTGCTGCACCGCATTTTGCCCTGCTGCTCGTCTTGTGAAGGAGCGACATTGCTGTCCTGCTCTTTACTTTTCCGATCTGGTTCAAATTGGAAGGGCAGAACCGACAACATGTTGGGGTACCAAACGAGTGACACGCTGGAAGTTCGGCACCGGGCCCGGTGACATCACGCACTGTGACGTAACAAGAATGGCGACCTATCACTTAAAATAATATTACAAACTTTATTAGAATGAAAACATTAAGAGAGGTTTTAATATCAAATTAGTATAACTCATACCAACATTTATCTTTTAAGAATTACTTGTCTCAAAGATCGAGGATCCCTTTAAGAGAAAATCACAATTTGATGTATTTTTTTGTTGCATCTTGCTCAGAAGTAGATTATGCAAATGCAATCATCCCCAAAAAATGTCCAAGTTGTGCTAACCAAAACACAAAGTAATTGCTAAAAAAAATCTATCTATATATATATATATATGTATATACAGTACTGTATATATGTGTTTATTTTACATATTAAACGGCAGCTAAAGAGATTTTTTTTAGATATCAAATGGCAGCAGAGTAGTTCAGTTATTGAGCATTTTACTCGCTTTATTTGTACTGAATGTAGTGCTGCAACAATTAATCGATTAACTAGAGTATTCAATTAGAAAAAAATATTTCAATTAAATTTTGTCGCTTCGAGTATTCGTTTAATTAAATTGGTGTTGTAATGGTTTATTTTGAAAGTGTTTGCATTTTGTTATATTGATTGTGGATACACTGCCCCCTGGTCTGCCTCGTTTCATATGGCTGAATCCAACTGCTCTCTGTTAAGGCCAACGTGAGCTAAGTTTTGTTTGAGCTAATGTTTTTTTTTAAATGCATTCATTAATTAGTTGGTATATTTAGCTGTTTTTTTTTTTTTTTTGTGGGAATATGTGTCTGAACCATTTGTTAAGAGCATTGTAAAAAAAAAAAAACTTAATTTTTTTTTTTTTTTAATAGCATTTAAGCTAGCGGACTTTTTCTATGTAAATTAGCCAATTGTTCTTTTGTTGTACATAGATCCTCATTAAAAAAAAAAAAAAAATACCGTTTAAGGCTCAGCTCAGGCATTTTAATTTTTCATGTTCCTTATCCGATTACTCGATTATTCGAACTAACTAGTCCATCGGTTAATCGACTACTAAAATATTCGATAGCTGCAGCCCTAATTGAATGCATCATTCGCTGTCTCAAAACTTCCAAAATTACCCCAAAAAAATTAAATTGACCGCCTAGTTTTTGGGTTACAGCCATAGCAACACCGTAGCAACGAGGGACGTAACTTCCAGGAGGCTTCGCCAGCACTCCAACACGGAAGTATAGCAACACACTATCCTCGCTACATAATGCAAACATTTTCTGGGTTTTACTCGCGTGATTCATCTTGACATCTCGATGTGTGGAGATGATTTGCTCACACGAAGGCTCAAGACTCTATAAGTTGCCCAAGCTTAAAACTTCTGTAAGCATTTGGACATCATTTGTGAGAGTGAAGCGGAAGAACTTCTCCCCAGCTCCTCCATTGCGTCTTTGTTCAAGTAATGTACAAAAGATTCCAGTGAAAAGAATACTCAAGTAATGAGTAACATTGTGAGTAACTGCTTATTTATTTATTTTTTTAAACAATTGTATTATTTTTCCCCTCGCCCCAAACTTATCTATATGAACTTTTGTTATAATCAGGGGTGCACATAATTTTTTTGCCCAGGTTCTCAGAGGAGGACCTGGAGATGTGACTTGGTCCTCATTGAGCTTGAGAGCCGACCCGCCTGATGCGATAAAATTATGACAAGCTTTACTTAGAACCAATTACCTTTAATTAATTATATTAACAATTAATGCTCGATTAACATCAACTGGCACAACAAAATTGCCATTACTTCGAGGTGAAAAGTAAAGAAATAAACATAAAAGCACTAATTCAAAATAAAGGGCATTATGCGGCTACCACATGAACTCCAAGCCTTTGTAAAAGTGGGATGCCCTCCTCCTCATAGGAGCTCATTGAACGTGCATGTTTAGCTTTGTGAAATGCGAGCAAAAACACGTTTGTCAGTGCATGGCGCTGTGCAGGGCGAGTGGAGTGCTGTCTGACATCGATAGTTTGCTTAAGTGCCACATGCTCTGTTTTTTTCGTGCTTTTCAAAGTTTGGATGGCTGAAATTCTTTGACCCTACCACCCTCTTATTCGCGACATTGGAATTCTCACGGCAAATTTTGTACCACATTTCCGTGCGAGCATCATTTGCTTCTAGCCATGGTACCTCCTGCAGCCACTTTTCAGCAAAAGTCGTTTTTTTCGGTAGCTCCGGTGACGTCTCTGTCGTCTGTCTGTCTTTTGACGGGGGTGGGGGAACACGGAAGTAATTACCGGTACTCAGTGGGGCCTGCCTCTTTGACATTTTGAGAAGCGATTTTCTCGTGTCCGCCACAAATACAGTGGTCAGCCATCGGTACGCAAAAGCGTATGGAAGACGTTGAGGGCCAGCGCGTTTGTCTATGTCCAGTACGCATGCGCGCATGCGGACCACTTATGTGCACCCCTGGTTATAATGATACTGTACAATAATGAGAGGTGTGCAAAATTTCCGATTCTTAGATTATTCGCGATTCGGCCGTGGAAGATTCGAGAACGATTCACAAACATCCAAGTTCCGATTATTGAAATATGCCAAGTAAAGTGGAAGTACAACACACTCAGCGCGCCGCGCAGTCTTCGGGACGCATGGAGGAACGGCGCGAGAGTAGCTAAGCTCATACTTCTCGTTACCCGGCCCCTCGGGTAATGCCAATGCTCAACTCACGGCTCTAGCTCAACTCATGCCACGAGATAAAAAAAAACACGACAACATACCTGACTGCTGCCGAAAAGCTGCTACAAAGTACATCCGCATAATGTTACGGTAGATAACATTTATATAGGACTAGATGCAATATAGATTCAGTAGCATTAGCAGGACATCTACAAATAGCTAGATGCGAGCGTTAGTAAACAGCCGCCATCTTAAAGCAGTACACTTGCCTGCGAGGCTGTTGTAGCGAACATACCGTAATTTTCGGACTATAAGCCGCTACTTTTTTCCTTCATTTTAAATCATGCGGCTTATAGTCCAGTGCAGCTTATTTGTTGATTTATTTGGGTTAATAGGTAACACTTCATTTGACAGTGGCGTCATAAGACTGTCATAACTATGACATCACACTGTCATGGGCATGACTGAATGATTGTGTCATTAAGTGTCATCCAGCAAATTATGTCACTAACCCCATTTATGTCCAGCTTGGATCTTTTACATCCATTCAAAAGTGAAATAATTTGCCGGATAACACTAAATGACGTCTGTTATAAGCATTCATTAATGCTCATTACGGTTTCATGTCATAATTATGATTGTCCAATGACAGTCTTATGGCACCACTGTCAAATAAAGTGTTACCAAATACTATAACTAGCTGTTAATGAAACAAGCGGAACATTAACTGAAAAAATAATTACCACAGAACATGAATTTTGATTATTTACACCTATAGCGCTGCAATGCATGCTAGGAGGCATGTTGGTCAACAACAGTGTTGACAGCAGATGGCAACAGAGGTTGAATGTCTTACCCCAAGGGAGCAGTGATGGCCATATGAAGCGTCTTGAAGCAATAAAGCATTGCAGCCAATTGGTTCAAAGCTTCATGGTGGTTCATTTGGTCTTATGATAGTCATACGATATCACTGTCAAATAGTGTTACCGGTTAATATCTTTTGGTGTAAATATCCCATAATACACTGAGGACAGCTGCGGCTTATAGTCCAGTGCGGCTTATCTATGAAAAAATGCTGTTTTCGTGCCAAATTTGGTGGGTGGCGGCTTATAGTCAGGTGCGCCTTATAGTGCGAAAATTATGGTAATTAACTTATTATCTAAAATGCTCCTAAATCGGCAGAATCTTGTCTTGAATCTATCTTTAAATGATGAAATAGTTTTAAAAGTAGACAGAAGGGAAATTATGGAATAACGGGAGCAATTTTAACAACTGTAAAAGTTGATTCACAACATTAAATTAATTGAATGTAGTTTAAAGCTGCTGATACAGAATGGGGACTGGAGTTTTTTTATTTACTGTTATTTTTGTATATTTATTTACTGTTATATGTTAATTTGATACTGAAATAGTAGTTTGGTTTAGCCTGAGAGTATTTTTGAACAATTTTGGAACTAATGTACAAAACATTTATAAAAAAAAAAAAAAAAAAAAAGGAGGGGGGGGTGCATCAATAATCATTTTATAATCGAATCGGAGCCTCTGAATCGTAATCGTAATCGAATCGTCAGGTGCCCAAAGATTCCCAGCTCTAACAATAACCCATTACATAACCACTTTAAGCCAAAGATAAAACAAAACAAAACATTGTATTCCAGCAAGAGAGAGGAAAAAAAACAGAAATGAAGCATTTTTATGTGCCCTACCCTTTAGTGGAGAAAATAGTTCCTAGTTTGAATAGTGAATACTGTAGTTCCTTTGTAGTTACTATTATGCAATTTAAAAGATCTCTACTATCATATTCCATTTTTTACGGTGCTTTAATTCCGACGACTGGTGAAATTAGTAGCGCTACTCTTGACAATGGCATCGCTTGCAAAAAAAATAATAAATCACATGTAGAATTGGGAGGAAAAATGTAACGACTCTTGTGTAGCCCAAAGTAGTGGAGTAAGAGTAGCATTTTTTCTTCACAAATCTACTCAAGTAAAAGTAAAAAGTATGGCTTAGTAAAACTACGCTGAGAAGTACATTTTTTTTTCAAAAAGTCACTCAAGTAAATGCAACGCGTTACATCCCACCTCTGGATAGGCTTACCACTCCTCTGTTCATAAGGTGTCGAGCTGCCAATCGGCGTCATCACCAACGTCTGCTGTGCTGAGTAAATCGTCGTCATCTGTCGGATTATGTTCAAACATGCAGGGATTAATTGTAGATCATCTTTCCTGGAAGCCCTTGCAATCCTTAGCGTAACAAAAGAGCGATCCTGAATGGCTACTTTCAGTGGAAATAGCACTGATATCGCTGCTACTGTTATTCTTGCTGTGGATAAAGTCCGCCATGTCTTCTGTTCCCTTCTGGAAGTTACGTCACACTAGGGCTGGGCGATATGGTTAGTATCACAGTAAATTGAGCAGATTTACATCAATAACGATGATTGACGATAAATTCGCCCAAGTTGACTGAAAATCTGAATCAATGCATGAAATACAAATTAACTGTTTGTTGTTGATTTATTTACCAGCTTTCAATTTAACATATTTAACAATTGTACATGCAGTCTAGGCCTGAACGAAATTCAGAAAAAACTATTGCTGTGATTTTTTTTTGGGGGGGGGGGGTTTGCGATATATTGCAATATTATATTGCGATATAAAAAAAAAATATATATATATATATTTTTTTAAGGAAATGTTTACTAGATGACTTGAATAGCTGTTTGGAAAGACTTTGGATGACTCCTCATGACCACAGTGTACAGTATTCCATCATTTTTTGCGGTTAATAGCGACCAGAACCCGCCGCGATAAGTGAAAAACAGCGAAGTAGCGTATACCCCCCCCCCCCCCACACACACACACACAATTTTTTTGTGTGTATGTGTGTGCTCAGTGTATTTATTCAAATATAGCACTGGAAAGAGATACATATAAGACATGTTTTTTCTCACTTTTTTTCGACAAAGTATGATTTGAAAATGTGTGTGTGTGTGTGTGTGTGTATACATATATATATATATATATATATATATATATATATAAAATAGTGGTGTAACGGTACGCAAAAATCTGGGTTCGGAACGTACCTCGGTTTTGAGGTCACGGTTCGGTTCATTTTCGGTACAGTAAAAAAAACAATGCAAAATATAAATGTGCTAGTTGTTTATTACACACTTTTGTGCTTTCAACAATAGGAACCGTAGCCTATACAAAGCTAGAATTCTGCTCAAAAAGTAGCGGGTATTTAAAGATAATCAACAACAATTTGCCTCTCAGACCCCACGTATTGGTCAGCTTTCTTTCTGAAAGAAAGAAAGAAGAAAAAGTCTTGTGCTAAAAAGAAAAGCAATCCCATTGACAAAGATTTTAACATGTATTTTACAAATGAAATGCCTCAATGAATTTTTTGCCCTTATGAACGGTTTTCAAAAGCTTTATTGGTGGATTTTCTCAAGTTAAAGCGCCACACAGAAATTAATAAATTTAATTGTGTAAGCAGGATCTGTGTATTATTTTTATTATTTAACTACTGGTGCTGTAGCTCATTTCAATTTATTTTATTTAAATGGGCTATTATTTATTATGTGTTTGTATATTACAAATGTGATGTAGTATTCATTTATATTGTATATTTCATGTTGTATAACTGTAGTTCCTATGTGAATGAGTTCCTGCTTGTTTTGTTGTGGTAGGAGGATTTTGTATTGAACAGGGGGCCGTGTTGGTTATTATTACTAGTGTTGTACTGATACCATTTTTTGGCCCCGATACCGATACCTGGCTGTGCAGTATCGACCGATACCGATACCACCCCGTTTATATATATATATATATATATATATATATATATATATATATATTAGGGCTGTCAAAATTATCGCGTTAACGGGAGCTAATTAATTTTTTTGATTAATCACGTCAAAATATTTGTCGCAATTAACGCACTAGGCCCGCTAAGACAGATTTAAATGTCAGTACAGTGAAAGGCCAACTTTCAAGTTTTTCCGCCATCTGCTGGCGCTTGGGTGTGACTTGCATATGTTATGTGGCGTAATGTCGCCCTCTGCTGGCGATTCAGTGCAGCTGATTATTTGGGTTTCGGCGCGCTTTTCTGACGTGATTATATGTCGACGCGAACTCACACTAATAGACAGTGCTATTCAGACCAGCTAGCGTCAGCATCCAGTATTCAGTGGCAGTTCTCATAGCCCCATCACACTGTTTGTGTCTAATACATGCATCGCTTGTGAGTTATATTCCTCCTTTGTTTATATTCATGAGCATTAGATAGTTATTGATGATGTGTATTTGAATTTGTTCACATATATGGTGAAATGCAGTTACATTGTTAGATGCTTGTGAGCTAATTGGCTAGTGCTACTGCTCAAATGGACACGTGTGTGTACATTTTATGTTATTTTGTGATTTATGCAAGTTATTGACACATTGCCTTGTAATTTTCAGTTTTACAAAAATACAAGAAACGTGCTCCTGTCAAAAAGAGATGACTTCAGCAAAGCCCATGCAACTTTGCCACACCGTCTGATTTCTTTTTGGAACTTATGTTCGCTATCTGTCAATTTGTGTACTCACACACATTGAGGACAGAATAGGGTTACTAGTTTATTTTTTGATTGAAAATTTTACAAATTTTATTAAAACGAAAACATTAAGAGGCGTTTTAATATAACATTTCTTTAACTTGTACTAATATTCATCTTTTAAGAACTACAAGTCTTTCTATCCATGGATCACTTTAACAGAATGTTAATAATGTTAATGCCATCTTGTTGATTTATTGTTATAATAAACAAATACAGTCCTTATGTACCGTATGTTGAATGTATATATCCATCTTGTCTTATCTTTCCATTCCAACAATAATTTACAGAAAAATATGGCATATTTTATAGATGGTTTGAATTGCGATTAATTGCGATTAATTACGATTAATTAATTTTTAAGCTGTAATTAACTCGATTAAAAATTTTAATCGTTTGACAGCCCTAATATATATATATATATATATATATATATATATATATATATATATATATATATAATTCCCCCCCCCCCCCCCCCCCAAAGAGCTACATAATTGGATGCGAAATCATTGCTATCAAGGCTTTGTCAGGCTGTAGCTGACCTTTGCAAAATAGGAAAAAGACTAGTACAAAGTATAATACTAGCCCAACAGTAGGAAAGTAAAAATAAGTTCATAATAATAAACTCTGAATGAACTGAGGGGGGGGGGGAGTCCCTTATTTCTATTTCTGAAAGGTGACAACACTACTTTGGAAACAGTTCCCAAATTACTGCAGCATTTCTTTAAGTAAAAGACAAAGTAAAGTTGACGTAGTGAACTGACCAGAGATTGTTGCACCGGCCCAGCGCCCTTCCTTTGGATAGCAGTCCAGCTCTTGCAGGCTCAAACTCGTTCTGTTCGTTCACGTTTCGTCTTCAAATGTTTTATCAGGTTCGAGGTATTGAAACTGGCCGATTTAACTCCACATCTCGAAACTTTCAGGCCGCAAATCTTGCATGTAGCCATTGATTTTAATTGACGGGATTTCTATTTTGAAATATTTCCCGACCGCCGCCAAGCGGCCTTGTCATTGGTCAGGAGTGGCTGTTGGCCCGTTCTCATTGGTCTGGAGCAGGCCAATAGCGATAGCTGCTTGGTGTTCACGTGTCATCACACAAACACAGAGACAGGGTGTTGTGAGCGCCAGGAGGAAAAAAAAAGGCTGCGGTCAAATGTTATAATAATGAACCGGTAAATGGTATCGGCGCCGTCTTTGTTGGTACTCGCCGATACCGATACCACCATTTCTTGCCGGATCGGCGCCCCCTGCCGATACTAGTATCGGTATCGGTGCATCTTTAATTATTACAGCAGAGAAGACAATTCTAAATCAACAAAGACAGTCAACTGTGCCCCGATCTACCACTCAAGAGATCTGATGGACTCAAAAAGTGGGTTACGATTTGAAAATCGACCAGATCCACCGGATTTTTACATAAGTGACTTCTGGTCTGCCCGGTGTGGTAGCTAGTAGTATTGACGCAGGAGGGCCTCGTCTCCCGTCAAATAATAAACTCAGCCGTTCTTTTGCCGCTTCTGGGACTCGTCTAACACGCGGCCGCACTGCGACTGGTGTGCATTTGCTGATTGACTTTAACGGCCACATTTCACTGCGTTCTCGCAGCGGCCACGTTGTCACGCTGTTGACGTTTTGTCCTACCATGTTGGTCCTCATTATAGTCGATAAGATGGAGTAAATATAATCTACACAAAGAAACTGTAACTCGATCGACTCACAGCCTCGAAAAGTAAGGGTTACATTACATCAGAAACTCGTTCGGTGTGCATGCGTTCCGAACCGAGCACCAAGTACAGAAACGGTTCAATACGAATACATGTACCGTTACACCTTTCATAAATATATATATATATATATATATATATATATATATATATATATATATATATATATATATATATACACTCGCCGGCCACTTTATTAGGTACACCTGTCCAACTGCTCCTTAACACTTTATTTCTTATCAGCCAATCACAAGGTGGCAACTCAGTGCATTTAGGCATGTAGACATGGTTTAAGACATTCTCCTGCAGTTCAAACCGAGCATCAGTATGGGGAAGAAAGGTGATTTGAGTGACTTTGAACGTGGCATGTTTGTTGGTGCCAGAAGGGCTGGTCTGACTATTTCAGAAACTGCTGATCTACTGGGATTTTCACGCACAACCATCTCTAGGGTTTACAGAGAATGGTCCGAACATGACAATGAGTTCACTGTACTCAAATGGCCTCCAGTCACCAGATCTCAATCCAATAGAGCATCTTTGGGATGTGGTGGAATGGGAGATTCGCATCATGGATGTGCAGCCGACAAATCTGCACCAACTGCGTGAGGCCATCATGTCAATATGGACCAAACTCTCTGAGGAATGCTTCCAGCACCTTGTTGAATCTATGCCACGAAGAATTAAGGCAGTTCTGAAGGCAAAACGAGGTCCAACCCGTTACTAGCATGGTGTACCTAATAAAGTGGCCGGTGAGTGTATATATTAACAAATGCTTTTTAAGCACTTCAAATGTAATAATTATGATCAGTTTTAAACATAACTCTCCCACAGAATCATTTTTAAACAAGAATAAAGTACTGAAGTAGAAAAATGCTTGGCTTTATTAAATGCTCCTGTTTACCTAACATGGCTGTGACTCTTGGAGTGACATGTAGAAATTACAAACTCCTCATAATCACTTCTGGCGTTTATTTTATATGTCTCGAACGTCTCCCCCCCCCTCCCCCCCCCCCCCCCCCCACCCCCAGACACACACATTCATTCCAGCCCGCGCTTCCTTGCAGAAACTGTTTAACAAGTTAAATGATGATTGACAGATTGCTGCCTGTGTGAAGTCTGCTTCTTTGGCGAGATCAAAGCCATCGTAACTTTAATAAGCAAGTGCAAAGTGAACAAAGGTTTGTGGATTGGGGGAAAAAAAAAAAACTCGCATGTCCTTGCGATGGGACTATCGCGCATGCGCACATCGCGATAGCAATGTTTAAACGATATATCGTTCAGGCTTAATGCTGTCTAAACATTAAGTATATAAAAACATTCTTGTAAAAAATAAGAATTTTAAGTATGAACATTTATAACAGCTTGTATTACCGTAATTTGCCGAATATAAGGCGCACCCGTGTATAATGCGCACTCCAAATTTACTTGTAAAATCTAGGGAAAATTATTGTACCTGTTAATAATGTGCACCCTAATTTTAGCACTAATAAATAGAATAATACTAGAAAACAGAGCTCGTGTACAGATACAGAAATGTCATTTTACTGAATGGTGAAACACAGCACAAGCATAGCATATTGGTAGTTCAAAACATTACCATAAACTGACAATATTTACGGTAATAATATGATTTGACAACTTCTCCAACTTACCAGAATCTAGGAGAAAACAAAAAAAGATGTGACTTTTCTTTTAAAGGCTGCTGTATAACTTGCTTGTTTCATCATGATGAATAAATGTTTCTCCCATGGAATAATACGGTAAAATGAAAGTGAGAACGTAAGTCGGAAATCCGAGAGCGCTCATCGCTGTCGACACGACAGTAACAATAGGAATTATTGTTATTTGGGTTTGAGTTTCTCGAGGGACAGATATAGTTCACGGACACACACAGGAAGTCTGTTGTTAAGTTTGTTATGGTCCGAGTTGCGGAGCTGCAATAAACGTTGACTCAAATGAGTTCAAGAAACTAAATTATGTGCTTTATGAAGAGTGAAAAAAGCAGAATTTAACACAGACGAAATCATTCGGCCGATCAGAGTAAGGTATTACCGAAATAAAATGGTGACGTCACGTACCGTGGTGGTCGGCAACGGATCGCCGCATACGTTTCTTCAACACAACGTAGCTGTGTCAATAAAAAAAAATCGGTTTATATTAGGCCTGAACGACATTGGAAAAAACTCATTTTGGGGGGTTTGCGATATTATTTTTGCGATATTTAAAAATATATATATATTAGGGGTGTCAGACGATTAAAATTTTTAATCGAGTTAATTACAGCTTAAAAATGAATCGTAATTAATCACAATTCAAACCATCTATAAAATATGCCATATTTTTCTGTAAATTATTGTTGGAATGGAAAGATAAGACACAAGATGGATATATACGTTCAACATACGGTACATAAGTTCTGTATTTCTTTATTATAACAATAAATCAACAAGATGGCATTACCATTATTAACATTCTGTTAAAGCGATCCATGGAAAGAAAGACTTGTAGTTCTTAAAAGACAAGTTATAGAAATTTTATATCAAAACCCCTCATGTTTTCGTTTTAATAAAATTTGTAAAATTTTCAATCAAAAAATAAACTATTAGCCCGCCATTGTTGATGTCAATAATTACTTACACCAGACATGTCCAAAGTCAGGCCCAGGGGCCAAATGCGGCCCTTGGTCCAATGTCATCCGGCCCCCAGCCTCTGTCATAAAATCAATAACATCTGGCCCGCACACAGACTTAATAAATTGGTCAGCAATACTGCAACTAGCATATGAAGTAGCTTACACACGAAATGCTGCTCCTCATTTACCCACTAAAAGGCAGCAGCACTTTAACCCTTTATTGCCAAATGTATCACATTTGATACACCTAAAATTTCATGATTTTCAGATTAATTTAGAATTTTGACATTTCTTTTTGGGAAAAAAAAAATTATGGATGCAAGTCAACACATGCATCTGCAGGTTCCATAAGGAAAAAACATGATTTATCATGGGTTAAAGATTTTAGAGCGCTTATTACTACTGGTGTCAACAATAATCGATGCGGCGATGCATCCCGATGTGGGCCATGGACGATGCGATTCGATGCGGGCAACAAGCCGAATCGATTCATCACATATTAAAATATATAAGTCTGTTCAAAAATCTTCTGGTGATGCAATGGATTTGGTTTCCCCATTTGTATTATTATTCTCATGTTTACCTGTAGAGGGAGCTACTGTACAAGCAATGCAGGGGGGACGAGGAACCCAAATCTGCTTCCTCACGGGAGTAACGTCACAGACATGCGCAATTGCGCAGTGCCAATCGAGAAAGCAGAGAGATAAGACATAACAACAATGGCTGAAGCGGAGAAAGAGGGAGCGCGAAAGATTATTGACGCACCAAAGACATTGAAAGCAGGCATATGGAGACATTTTGGCTTCTATGAGGTTGGTGGGAAACTTGACCAAACTTACGCGGTATGTAAAAAATGAAAGGCTGCTACTGTGTGTTTGGAAAAAAAAAAAAAAAAGCCCTGGTCTCATTCAAAGCACTAATTAAATGCTGTGATGTTTTTTTTTAATTTTTATATATAATACTATTTTCATTTGACTACAACCAGGAATGACACAAGAGCCTATCAAAAGTTGTTTAATGTCTGACCGCTTGTGTTGCCTCATGATTCACGAAAAATATGCTTTGCTTTAGCATTTTAATGCATCCCAGGCTTTAATGCATCGTAATGAATCGAACCGAATCGAATCGTGGCCCTCTGAATCGAACCGAATCGAATCGTGGCCCTCTGAATCGAATCGAATCGTGGCCCTCCGAATCGTAATCGAATCGAATCGTGAGGGCAGTGCCGATGCACACCTCTACTTATTACAACTATTCATTGACTTTTCTTTTCACACATTTGAAAAAAAAAAAGTTTCATTAGGACCTTATTTTTCAAATTTTGGGATTCTCTGATAATTGCTTCATGTTGCAGGTATTTAAGGGCTATGCAACATTACTCCGTGTGACCCCCTACTTCCAATTTTCTAAAATGGCGACAGTCAACAAAAAAAAGTTGACTGTGACGGCAGACGCTTCAAGGATAGGTGGAATTGGACTATTTCTTCACTAAAATACGCAACAACTGTGTCTTGCCTCATTTGCAAAGAGACAGTCGCTGTTTTTAAAGATTTCAGTGTGAGGCGATATTACCAAACAAGACACGCTGACATGTACGACAAGATTATAGGGAAGATACGCAGCGAGAAATTGAAGCAACTTGAAGCTAGTTTAATTTCACAGCAGTAGTATTTCGCAAGAGCCCAAGAGTCGAAAGAGAACGCCGCAAAGACTAGTTGCGAGATTGTTGAAAATATTCATTAAAAAAAAATAATAAAGCAAATGTGACACACTCAATGGCTTGATAAATTTTGCTTAAATATATTGTTCTACGTAAAGGACGTCAGCCAAGGTCGGCCCCCCACATTTTTACCACGCCAAATCTGGCCCCCTTTGCAAAAAGTTTGGACACCCCTGACTTACACAATGCTCATGGGTGCTGAAGCCCGTAAAATCAGTCACACCGAAGCGCCAGCAGAGGGCAGCAAAACTCCGAAAGACACAACAAGTACTCCTTTCACTGTGCTCTCATTTTAATATGTTTGAGCGGGGCATTTGTGCGTTAATTGCGTCAAATATTTTAACGGGATTAATTTAAAAAATTAATTACCGCTCGTTAACGCGATAAATTGCCCTAATATATATATATATATATATATATATATATACATACACATACATACACTTTTTTTTTTTTTTTTTTAAAGAAATTTTCACTAGATGACTTGAATAGCTGTTTGGAAAGACTTTGGATGACTCACCGTGACCACAGTGTACAGTGATCCCTCGTTTTTCGCGGTTAATGGGGAGCAGAACCTGCCGCGATATGTGTGTGTTCAATGTATTTATTCAGATTTAGCATTGGAAAGAGATACATTTAAGACATGTTTTTTCACTTTTTTCCCCAAAGTATGACTTGAAAACTTGTATATATATTCTAATAAATGGTTTTTAAGCACTTCAAATGTAATAATTATGATCAGTTTTAAACAACTGTCCCACCGAATCATTGTTAAGCAAGTAGTAGAAATGTAGTAGAAAAATGCTTGGCTTTATTAAATGCTTCTGTTTACCTACCTTGGATGTGACTCTTGGAGTGACATGTAGAAATTACAAACTCCTCATGATCACTTGTGGCGTTTTTGCCACAACACAACAGGGCCGGCTGTCTTTAACCTCTCCCCACACACACACACACATTCATTCCAGCCCGCGCTTCCTTGCTGCAGCAACTATTTAACAAGTTAAACGATGATTGACAGGTGTAAAGTCGCTCCTCTGGCAACATCAGAGAAAACCAGCTTTCAACATCGTTAACTTTAATAAGCAATTGCGCAGTGACTCAGGACCAAAGAGCTGAGGGAGGGAGGGAGGCTATGCGACTTCTGTGGATTAAGGAATAAAAAAAACTACCGCACGTTCTTGCGATGGGACTCTCGCTCATGCGCCCATCGCGATGGCGATGTTTAAACAATATATCGTTAAGGCCTAGTTATATATATATTTCTGTCTCCATCCATGTATCCGTTTATAATGCGCACCATGATTTTACAAGCTGATTTTGGGGGGAAAAAGTGCGCATTATATTCAGAAAATTATGGTACTTGCTCAATGGACAACATAATAAAAATCAATACGACAACTGTACTAATATGTCATTGTAATTTGTAGAGGTGTGCAAAATTTCCAATTCTTAGATTATTCGCGATTCGGCCGTGGAAGATTCGAGGACGATTCACAAACATCCAAATTCCGATTATTGAAATATGCCAAGTAAAGCAGAAGTACGACACACTCAGCGCGCCGCGCGGTCTTCAGTACGCAATTAGGGACGGAGCGAGAGTAGCTAATCATCATGCTTCTCATTACCCGGCCCCTCGGGTAACGCCAATGCTCAACTCACGGCTCTAGCTCAACTCGTGCCACGAGATAAAAAAAAAACCCAACAACATACCTGACTGCTGCCGAAAAGCTGCTACAAGCCACATTATGTTACGGTAGATATCATTTATATAGGACTAGATGCAATATAGCTTCGGTATCGTAACCAGCACATCTACAAAAAACTAGATGCGGGCGTTAGTAACGGCCGCCATCTTAAAGCAGTACACTTCCCTGCAAGGCTGTTGTTGCGAACCTTCCAAGCGAACCTAATTAACTTTTTATCTAAAATACTCCTAAATCGGTAAAATATTGACTTGAATTTATCTTTAAAATAGTTTTAAAACTTTTACATGTTGAAAGTAGACAAAAGAGAAATTATGGAATAACAGGAGCAATTTTAACAACTTTAACGGTTGATTCACAACATTAAATTAATTGAAAGTAGTTTAAAGCTGCTGATATAGAATGGGGACTGGAGTTTTTTATTTACTGTTATTTTTGTATATTTGTTTACTGCTATATGTTAACTTGATACTGAAATAGTAGTTTGGTTTAGCCTGAGAGGATTTTTGAACAATTTTGGAACTAATGTACAAAACAAATTAAAAAAAAAAAAAGAAAAAAAAAAGGAGTGGGGTGCATCAATAATCGTTTTATAATCGAATCGGCGCCTCTGAATCGTAATCGTAATCGAATCGTTAGGTGCCCAAAGATTCCCAGCTCTAGTAATTTGTACCACAAATGACTTACAGCTTGTACAGTACACTTCAAACAGCTTTAGGGTTTCAGGTTTTTTTATTCCCATAGCATTTTTTAATACTTGCACGCACACAGGCACCCCCCACACAAACACACACACATTAAGCTATACTGCTCTTTTGCCAATGAACCGTTTCAGATGGCAGTAATGACACAGAATAAAGCAAGCACATACAGAAAAATAGCTGTGGCCATTAAACGTCACTGTTGGATTATAATTTATGATGAATGCTTTATGATCATAAAAGATCTCAAAGAAATGACTCACACACAGATACAAAATAACGCGACATACATATTGCTAGATGCAGTCCATGCCCAATCCACTCATTAAGTTCAGCCGTTTCGACAAGGCTAGAGCCGTTATCCGACTCTCACGTTCATTTTTATCCGCTGTTAGCGGCTAGCGTTAGCCTGTGGCCTGGCTACCAGTAGAAAGCACTGAAAGCACCCTCTCCTGAAATCGTGAGAACCACGGAGGAAAGTGGGTGAAAGTCCGTCTGGAGGCCACCAAGAGTCAACTTTCTTGTCTTATTAAATTACCGGATTTACCGACATGGTCAAAATTACGTCAGTCATCGTGAAGAATTTCGGTAACGGGAAATTTTCGGTATACCGCCTGGCTCTACGTCATACTTCGGGTTTGGGAAGGGACTATTAATTGAGTAAAAAAATAAATAAAAATCATCCTCGCAGTTACGCGTTAAAAATGACGTGATTGTTTTGACAAACTCGTCTAAAGTTTGTATTCGTGAAATTACACCGAAATCCAAAAACTTTTCAGCTGCCCTTCAATTATAGCACAGCATTTACATTCATTTATTGATATGTTCCCGTCATGAATCGATATATTGAGGGCTGCGGCTCCCGATTATTTTAGTAATCTATTTGTCTATCAACTAGTTAGTTTGAATCATCGAGTAATCGAATTGGGAACATTTAATGCGTTGCAGAATAAATTTTAGGAAATGTAAAACAAAGGCTTGCTAAGATTGCACTTTCAAAAGGGCAATAAATACGAATACAAATAAAATTCCCTAGCGTTTCTTCAAACTATGCAAAATTGCACTTTCATTTAAAATAAATTAAAATACCTGAGCTTGGTCTCAAATGGTATAAAGAAAATGGATAAATGATCTTTGTACGACAAAAGAACAATAGCGTACCGCAAGCAACACGCATCTTTTGCTCATTAATATTCATGACGTTAGCAATTGTGGCTAGGAGGGTCAACCTCCCGTTTGTCCCCAATAATAAATGAATGGAAATAGTGTACGAACGAGATGTTTACTGAGCTAAACCTACAAATTCTGTCCGAAAATGATGTCCTTGGTGCCAAATTCACTGGTAAAGATGTGGAAGAACATACAAATGTTCAATTCAAGAGATAGCTTGAGTGTCGAGGGCTGAAAAAGAGCTGATCCAGTGGTAGCTTTTTATCGACACCTTTTTCTTGTGTGCATTGCCTTACGCCAATGACAATGACATTCTCCTGTTTCAACAAGCTATCCTTTACCACCATATGCCCTGCCTTTCTTATATATTATATCTTGTGGTTGTCTTACGTCTTTGACCGTTCTTGGGGGCAATTTACATTGCTATTTTTGTGTAGCGATCGCAAATGCAATCAGTGACAGCCAATGAACACTTTAAAATTTTTCATTAATTACAAATCTAAATTCTATAATTTATTTACACTTCCCCCTGACTAAAGTTTTTTTTTTTTCTCCTCCAACAGAAAAGGTAACAGTGGCAGTCGGATACCATTTTAATTTTTTTCAGGTCATTCGTTGTCAGACAGAATCAGCAAGGCAAAACGCCACGCTAAAAATAAGTAAAAGTATCAAAATGGCTTACCTCTTCGTCCTCTGTAGGACCATGGCCCCTAACAAAATGTTTACTGCATATAAAAGTGAATGGCTTCACCTTGCTGGCATCAAACTGGTCTTTTGGACGTCCGCAAAAGTTGACCCATTGTTCATTTTTCCCCTTTTTTGGCTTTGGGAAACATACGAAGAAAACATCCTTCATATGTCGTAATATCTAGACTCGTTTATATAAGTTCCATAGCAGCAGTGTTTCTCGGCATGTTCTTTTTTGAAAGATTACCGGAAGAAAACAAGCAGTAATAACATGAGTTGTATGCGAGGGCGTGTCTATGTTGACCCACATCCTGGTTAAGATGGCGACGTCATGGTCTACAAATAGGGTTAAATTCGTGCAGTACGCTATTCTACATAGTTTGAAAAATCACCCGGGAATTTTATTTTGTATTTGCGTTTATTGCTCCTTTGAAAGTGCAATCTTAGCAAGCCTTTGTTTTACATTCTTAAAATTTATTCTGCAACGCATTAAAGGTTCCTAATCAAATTATTCGATTATTCGAACTGATTAATCAATTACTTAAATCAGGGGTTTTCAACCCAGTCCTCAAGGCACACTGTGGGTCCTGGTTTTTGTTCCAGCCGATCCAGCAGAGACAGTTGAACCAATGAGGCTTCTGCTAAAACAAGCCACACCTGACTGCAATCAACTGATTGCACTTGTAAAACACCAGATTGGGGAAAAAGTGTTGTCATCTTGTTTGGTAAGAATGAAATCCTGCACCCACAGTGTGCCTTAGTGGAATAGGTTGGGAACCCCTGACTTAAATAATCGATAGCTGCAGCCCTGCATTTACTGTTACACATTATGGTAATGGTCACATAACTATTAACTAGAGCTGGGAATCTTTGGGCACCTAACGATTCGATTACGATTACGATTCAGATGGTCCGATTCGATTCTAAAACAATTATTGATGCACCCCCCCCCCTGTTTTTTTTTTTTTTTTTTAATATTTTGTACATTTGTTCCAAAATTGTTCAAAAATACTCTCAGGCTAAACCAAACTACTATTTCAGTATCAAGTTAACATATAGCAGTAAACAAATATACAAAAATAACAGTAAATAAAAAACTCCAATCCCCATTCTGTATCAGCAGCTTTAAACTACATTCAACTAATTTAATGTTGTGAATCAACCGTTAAAGTTGTTAAAATTGCTCCCGTTAATCCATAATTTCCCTTTTGTCAACTTTCGACATGTGAAAGTTTTAAAACTATTTTAAAGATAGATTCAAGTCAATATTTTACCGATTTAGGAGTATTTTAGATAAAAAGTTAATTAGGTTCGCTTGGAAGGTTCGCAACAACAGCCTTGCAGGGAAGTGTACTGCTTTAAGATGGCGGCCGTTTACTACGTCTGCATCTAGCTTTTTGTAGATGTGCTGCAAACGCTACCGCTACCGTAGTGCATCTAGTCTTATATAAATGATATCTACCGTAACATTATGTGGATGACGTACTTTTGTAGCAGCTTCAGGTATGTTGTTGTGTTTTTTTATCTCGTGGCATGAGTTGAGCTAGAGCATTACCCGAGGGGCCGGGTAATGAGAAGCATGATGTTTAGCTACTCTCGCTCCGTTGCTCATTGACCGCGCGGCGCGCTGAGTGTGTTGTACTTCCGCTTTACTTGGCATATTTCAATAATCGGAATTTGGATGTTTGTGAATCGTTCTCAAATCTTCCACGGCCGAATCGCGAATAATCTAAGAATCGGAAATTTTGCACACCTCTACTATTAACAAGATCAAAAAAAGGCCAAACAATCTTACCTTGTTGCCATCTTTTGTCTTGCCTTTTTGTGGTGCATTATGGGACAGAAATTCTTAATTAAAAAAAAAACATTGTATGACAGGACCATGAACACAGTTTAAATGTAATGAAAGCTGCATGCTTGGAAACTATATTTTCTTTCTTTTTTTGATTTTTTTTTTTTTTACACAAAATAAGGAACCATTATCGTTTATCATAATTTATGATACTACATACCTGTCAAGTTGTATGGTTTCGGCGTAATTTGCGTGAGAACTGATTTTTAGATGTGTACGCCGTACGGTCAAAATCTGTACGTTTTTCATGCATCACGTTTTTTTCTCCATTCGGATTTTGTCACCGTTTCGGCAACGAGACAATGCACTGAATGTAGCCGTTTGCTTGCAAGAAATGCTTGTTGACTTTAGCGTCAGCTTCTTCAAACACGTGACTGCACTTGCACTTCCGCCACCATTTCGTGACTCGCAGTCGACAAAGTTGGTACAAACGTGATAAAAATATGGATGAACCAGCTCATAAGAAAAGAAAAACTGTTGCCCACGGACGCTATATACCAGAATAGGAGACACAAACTGGTGAATACGCTGGATGGATAAGGATGGATAAAAAAACTCTTTGAAAGGGTAACAGTATTCATTTTGCGTGCCGTGTGGATTGAACTTTGACGTATCGGCATCATGATTCTGCAATCTCAGAAAGCACTTCGAGACAAAGGGTCATAAACAGTGTTATTACTAACGGCGTTATTTTTATCAGTAGTGAGTAAGCTAATTAATTCTCATCTTTGCAAAACCGTTACCGTTACTGAGGATGTAAAGGTGTGCATTACAATGCGTTACTACGCTGGTTGAATGACGTGAGAAAAGTCTGAGAGACACGGAAAGAACAGAGCGGGAGTGATAGGAGGAAAGAGCGTTGTTACGCTGTTGCAAACGCGATGCTAGGCTAGGCGGCTCCAATATTTCCTGTAGCCGACAGCCTACAATCTATGCCCACTTGATGCTACGCTAGCCTTATATCCTTCTATCTATCCTTATAGAACTAGATGCGAAATGACACTCTCCGGCGTTAGTAAACAGCTGCCATCTTAAAGCAGTAGACTTCTCAGAAAGGCTTTGTTGTGGTTAATATATTCCTAGCGAAACTAAGTAACTTTTTAACCAAAAATACTCCTAAATTGGCAAAATCTTGATTTGAATGTATCTTTAAATGATGAAACGGTTTTAAAACTTTCACATGTCGAAAGTAGACAGAAGGGAACTAATGCAAAAGCGGGAGCAATTTTAACAACTTTAACGGTTGTTTCACAACATTAAATTACTTCCAAACATAGCAAAAGTTACTGTTTTTTTAGTTTTTTTAGTTTTTTTTTTTTTTTTTTTTTTTTTTTTTTTTTTTTTTTTTTTTTTTTTGAATGAAAAAAACATGAAAGGTAACACCAGGTACTTTGCCAAGTAACTAATTACGCTTACATTCAGGTAACTGATTTACGAACTCAATTACTTTTCGGGAGAAGTAATTTGTAACTGTAGTAAATTACTTTTTTAAAGTAAGATTAACAACACTGGTCATAAAGATGCAGTCCGCAGAATGAATAGCCATGCTGTGACGAAAGCAGAGATTTTATTCTGCCAATTTGTTGCCGAACACAATTTGCCTGCAACTATTGCTGATTACTTCTCAGAATTAGCAAAAGAAATGTTCCCTGACTCAAACATTGCATTGGTAAGTTAATTTTATCTATTGACCTTTTTAATTTATAATTGGACACTCTAACGAACTACCTTCAACTAGTCAAACTGAATTGCGAGCTGAAGTGCCATGAAGTGCAGCCATCAAAAGACATGATAGAAATTGCCAAAAGTGCTACATACAATTATAACAAAAGTGTTAAATTTTAGTAATTTATGATGTTGCTGAAGATATTGTTCTTTGATTGCACCAGGCTATATGTGACAATATTACCAATAAATTCATATTATTTAAAAAACATTGTTTTATTTTTGTTTCATATTACAAGCTATATAAAACGTTGTAAGGTTAGTCACCAATTTGTAAGAGCATACGTCACTCTTTGTAAGATTGCCAACGGCCTCGGGTTGACAGGTATGATACTGTAATAAGGTGAAAACATCAAAGCTTTTCATTGACACATTACAATAATGACTTTACAGCTCAACATCAGTTAAAAACGTAAAAATCCGGAAAGACAGTCTTTGTGAAATATGTATGACAGCGCTGCAGTTTCTTTGTTTTGCTGGAAGACGGAAGTTTGGTGGATTTTCTTGTAAGAGAAAACACGGGTTCCAAGTATATTGCAGGTGGTGAAAAAGAAAAAAAGGTGACGCTTACCATTGAAATGAAGATGGAAATGATCGAAAAATATGAGCATGGTGATCCGTGAACTGGCTCGACAATACCGCTGTAGAATTTCTACTCTCGACGCTCCTCCTCCTAGCTCCGTTCGCCTGTCTTTATAAGTTAAGGCGCCAATTATTATCCTGGTAACATCGCCAAGGAAACTGCCAGCTTCGTCAGGTTTTTAACCATGTATTCCATCAACTTGTGCAACACAACACGCCTACTGTCCGCCGCAGTTGTTAGCAGCAACAAAACATTAAAAGAGCTAGTAAAATCTTTACAGCACTCTCTCACTGTTACGTCAGACATGTGGTGCATTCAGGTACAGCACGCAAAAAACGTCCGCCAAATTAGAACATGATTAGTTACACTATTACAGGAATTATTACCATAATTTCCCGAATATAAGGCGCACCCGTGTATAACGCACACCCCAAATTTACTTGTAAAATCTAGGGAAAATTATTGTACCTGTGTATAACGCGCACCCTAATTTTAGCACCAATAAATAGAAGAATACAAGAAAACAGCTCGTGTACAGATACAGAAATGTCATTTTACTGACTGGTGAAACACAGCACCAGCATAGCACATTGGTAGTTCAAAACATTACCGTAAACTGACAATATCTACGGTAATAATTACTGGTGCATGATAATTATTCGTCCGATAATTATCGGTCCGATAATAGGAATTATGACGTCATCCCGATAAATCCAATAACATTATTAATAGGACCAATAATATGTACTGTGCTGGCACATGAGCATGGGAAAGCAGTTGACCATATGCGGGGCATTGCTCCCACCTGCTGGTCAGAATAATTGGCTGCATCTATTTTTTTTGTTACAGTAGTTTGGTTCACTTTACAAGCTCATTCACATACACATTGCGTTGTCTAGCGGTAGCTTTGACAATCGTGAATGCTTTCTGTTACGTTTCTGCCTCGGAAATATATGTAAGTATTTTATGTCTACTATATCATATGGATGTGCAACATATGTTTACTTCTGTGGTGAAGGGTCATATGTACAGAATTTAATAAGTTGTTGTGTTATAGAAGCCCGGCAATGCTTTAGTAGCTCAAGGTAGTGTGCTATGCTATACATATAATAGTTGTGTATATAAGTTAGGGATGTCCCGATCCAGGTTTTTGCACTTCCGATCCGATACCAATATTGTTTTGCACTTCCGATCCGATACCGATACTGGCCGATACCGATACCGGCCTATCTGAGCATGTATTAAAGTTTGAAGTTATTTAGCCTCTTACTTAGTTGTCAGACTCATGTTGAAAAGGGTTTTAGTCCTCTTGATAACAACTAGCCAGCTGAATTAGGTGAGTTTGAATAACACACAACGGTTGGTAACAAGAAACTGACCTGTTTATTCAGTGACAAACACAAAACATTATAAATAACTAACTGAAATGGCATAGTCAGTCAGTAAAACGTGCAAATATTGTAAACTGTCTTATAAAAGCAAAACACACAAACAACCTCAGTGGAAAATTCCACTAACCCACCAAGCTATTAGATGCTTTTAATGTTTCGTGCATTACTTACAATAATTGTATAAAAAAACCTCTCAGGTTTAAATAAACGACTATTTCAGTATCAAGTTAACATTTTAAAACAGTAATTAAAATACTCAAGTCCCCATTCTGTATCAGCTTTAAACTACATTCAATTCATTTAATTTTGCGAATCAACTGTTAACGTTGTTAAAATTGCTCCCGTTATTCCATAATTTCCCTTTTGTCTACTTTCAACATGTGAAGGTTTTAAAACTGTTTTGAAGATAGATTCAAGTCAAGATTTTGCCGATTTAGGAGTATTTTAGATAAAAAGTTAATTAGGTTCGCTTGGAAGGTTCACAACAGCCTACTAGGGAGTAGGGATGGGAATTGATAGGATTTTTCCGATTCCGATTCCATTATCGATATTGCTTAACGATTCGATTCTTTATCGATTCTCTTATCGATTTTAATTTGGGGAAAAAGAAGAACAAACGTTTTGATTGGCATCGAGTTTGTTCAATCAGAAGTCACAACCTTACAAACTCACAATGAGGTCACAAGAGGCCCAAAGCCTCAATATAAACTGTGGCAATAAGTGGCAAATGCACAAGAATGTGTAACATTTTACTGAAACATTTTTCTGATTTGAAATAAAAAATATTGGTATATATTGGCATATAGGCCGTTGGCAATATGTGTTAAACTAGCAGGGGTCCCCAAACTTTTTCCTGTGAGGGCCACATAACTTTTCTCTTCTCTGATGAGGGGCCGGGGTCAGTTTGTAACAGAAAAAGTGTGACAATTGCAGGCGTGCCGAAATGTAAAAATTTTTTGTTTTTCAGAAAGCCACAATCAAATAACCCTTTCTGGATTCTTCACGGAACAAAAGTAAATAAAATAATAATAATAATGTAGTATAATATAATGATAACACTATTAATTAAATAGATAATAACCCTCTCTGGGTTCTTCACAGAAAAAAGCCAGGAAATAAATAACACTATTGAATTTAAAAAAAAAAATCTAAATGCTCTCTGGTATTGTTCAGGGGAGGAGGGCCGTATACGGCCCGCGGGCCGTAGTATGGGGACCCCTTCTGTTATGCATTTGTCCAAGACCTAATCATTTTAACAAGACATCTGTTGTGCATTGTGGAAACTGTAAAGTAATGTAAATTGTTGTCATTCTTGCAGGAACAGAAAAGTGGTGAACTACTCGCAATTTAACGAGTCTGATGATGCAGGTAAGTTTAAAATTTTTTAGTCCTTTACTATTAATACTAGAAGTCAATATGGAAGTTTTTCACCATCATGTGACTTGTGACGTGTTTCCGGCCCAACGTGAACCGCCTGCCATTTTGGACATAGTGACATAATTGACGTGAATCTCACATGGAAAGAAAGAAATGGAAATTATCATGTCAGAAAATTTACACCGATTAATACATTCATTGGGAATGGTATCTTGACAAGATTGTTGGGTTCAACAAATCCTTATTTGTTGCCTCAAACGATTTTTAAAGTGCATATGACAGCAGAAAGCATGCTTATTTCATATTTGCCGCGGTATTTTATGCTCCTGATTGAAATGGACCACTTGGATGTGTGTGGAAGTGATAATTTTGATATATTCAGTTTTTTGAATCCCGCGCCATGAAAATGAGCGACTTCCTAGATTGACAAGGATTCCGAATGTGATGTCAGCGTGATACTCATCTTCAGTATACATCTAATACTACAGTATGCAGAACGACTGCGTATTTAGTTGATTTTGCGGATTAATTCGTTTATTTTTCGCATCACGCCAGCCAAATGTGCTGGGAAAAAAATGTGCTGCACCAGGAAAGGAGTATGAGTCTTTTTGGGTTTCAAAAAGTTCCAGGTGACCCAGAGATTGGCGTAAACAATTCTGACAGCTATGGGACCATTGGACTTATGAGGAAGTGAGTAAACATCGTGTTTTGTATTATGTCAAACTCTGGGATCATGGCACACATTTTAATAAGGAAGTGGCTTGCATTTTGTGGCCGGCGATCGGCGGCTTGTCGACACCCCCTGGTCCTCTTTGCGTGCCCACCGAGAATGCGCTTTCCTCGGCTTCACAGGAGCAGCTCTGTGCTCCGATGTCGGCCGAGAATGGGCTATTTTCGGGGTGCTCATTCCCGGCGACGAGCACTGCCAGCCTGCCGTGGCCCCAGTTGGACGCCGAGCTGTATTTTGCTCGCCCGGTCCTCTTCACGTGCGCGCCGAGAATGCGCTTTCCTCAGCTTGATGAGGTGCCCTGGCAGCCCGCAGTGGCCCTAGTACAACGATGGGTTGGCTGACCCGGCCCGATTGGTCCTTCTCGCGTGCCCACCGAGAATGCGCTTTCCTCGGCTTGGCTGCCCGCAGCTCTGTGCTCCGGATGTTGGCCGTTTTTTTCCACCGAGAATGGGCTATTTTCGGCGTTTATTCCTGGCAATAAGCACTGCCAGTTGTTTACGTTCTTTCCTCCGTCTCGGAAGCCGGGGCGGGCAGGGAAATGACCGAGGCCGGTGGCATAAAATATAATTCGGGAGGTGCAAGAAGTGGACAGTTTTGACCATTATGGAGTTATTTTGCCATGTCGTACTGAATAAATGCATTTTTAAAATTTCAAATTCCATTTAGCACAAGACTGTTATTTGTAGAGGTGTTCAAAATTTCCGATTCTTAGATTATTCGTGATTCAGCCGTGTAAGATTCGAGAATGATTCACATACATCTAAATTACCATTATTGAATTATACCTGGTAAAGCAGAACTAAAACACAGTCCGCGCGGTCTTCGGGACGCAATGAGGAACGGACCGAGAGTAAATATCATGTTCAACTCATGCCGCTAGATTAAAAAAAAAAAAAAAACCTTACTGCGTCCGACAGCTGCTTTAAACTACTTCCAGTTGCTAGTTGCTACAAACATACGGCCACGTACGGCTATGGTAGATATCACAAATATGTAGAAGTAGATGCAAAATGACAGACGACGGCAGAGTTAGAACATGTAAAGAGAACTAGATGCGAATGACAGACTTGCTGTTTAGTAGTTGCCGCATTGTAAACAGCCGCCATCTTAAAGCAATAGAATTCTCTCGACGGCTATGTTGTAGCGAACCTAATTAACTTTTTATCTAAAATACTCCTCAATCGGCAAAATCTTGACTTGAATATCTTTAAATGATGAAAGTTTTAAAACTGACATGTCGAAAGTAGACAGAAGGGAAGTTATGGAATAACGGGAGCAATTTTAACAACTTTTAACGGTTGATTCACATCATTAAATTATTCAATGTAGTTTAATGGTACTGTTAATGTACAAAACATTAAAAGCCGGGGGGGGGGACACCAACAATCGATTTAAAATCGAATCGGAGCCTCTGAATCGTAATCGAATCTTTAGGTGCCCAAAGATTCCCACCTGTAGTTATTTGTCATGACCATACCATTTATTTAGCAATTTGGGACAAATATTTCGATAAAAAGAATATCCTGTAACAATATTGGAGTAGAGAGATTGAAAGAATGACATTTTGCTGCTCTTTGTCGCATTTTCCTAGTTATGAATAATTCCCCCTCAATGGGCTGAAGTCTAAATCCGATGAAACCATTCTCCTACCGACGTCATCCTCCTGTTGGGGACGCTAGAGCCCTATAATCAGGGGTGCGCATAAGTGGTCCGCATGCGCGCATGCGTACCGGACATAGACAAACGCGCTGGCCCTCAACGGCGGTAATTTTTCCGCTGCGATTTATCGCCTTGCGTGCGCGTGCGTGCGTGCGTGCGGCAGACGTGCTGTTAAAAGTTCGGATTCCTCGTTACCAACTGCGCAAAATGCATCTTCGTTCCAAGTCCAGCAAAAAGTAGCGCCGGAGCCAATCGTTCCCATTATATCCTGTTGTTCAACGTATACCGGCCCCATCAGTGCTCCGGAGTGAGTGTGGACAATCTACAGCGCGCCGGTGTCGTTGACGTGTGGGCGCTCCCGTCAGGAGTGACATTTCACGCGGGTGGCTGTTTTTCGGCACAACGCCGGATTTTTACAACGAAGTCCGCCAAAACATTGTTACCGACTAGGCTGCTACGAACAACCTCGCTTTGACAATAAACAGCTGAATGAAATTAAGAGCGCTGTGTCATATGCTGGTGTTGTGTAGTAATGAGCAGACGTGACTTCAACGGCGCTTGTTAACTTTTTTAATGCGCGCACACACTAGATATCATGAAATGGCACACTAGATGTGCTACATCCCATGCCATTGGCTACGTGAGCACAGAGTGATTGTGGGTTACGTAGTCCATATACTACATTGATGAATTCTAAACTGTCATGACTGAATGGAAGTTAAGAAGGCCAAATCATTCCATACCAGTGACTACAGATAATGTTGCAAATATTGTTAATTCAGAACGTGACACAGATGGATTCGGACCACAAATAGGATGTCTTGCTCATGTAGTAAACCTAGCTGCTAAGAAAGCTGTAGCAATCAACAGTGTGCCTTGCCTCACTTTACAAACAGTAAAGATTGTTCTCAGCACTTTTGTACAAACATTTTTCAGATCAGTAAGAAGTAAGCACATACAGTAAATATTATGCACTAAAATGCATGTTTATATGATGGCAATTTAATTTTTGCTCACTAGCAAAAAAAAAAAAAAAAAACGAAACAAAAATATAATTGTTATTTTTTTTTTACAGAGCATTAAATGTATTGAATCGGATCGAAAATCGTGACCCCCGTATCAAAAATCGTACCGAACCGTGACGTAACTGTATCGTTGCATCCCTATGGAACTCCATTGTAGAAGCTATGACGGGGAAAAGTTTTCATTTGCCTAAATGCTTAAGTTATTAAGTGCAATTTTTTTTTCTCTTTTTTTTTAAACACATTGTATTTATTCTGTGGTGCTGTGCGGTATCAATATTGTTGTTTTTTTTTACTTAAGAGGCATGGTCTATTGTTTTTAGTTGTGATTTCTTAAAAAGTATTTTTGAATTTATCTATTAATGTATACTGTATTCTCACTGTGTTATTGTAAATTGGTTAAAAAAAAATTGGGGGGGGCGCAATAATATCGCATATCGCAATAATTTATGAGAATAATTATCGCACACTAATATTTGTTATCGCGACAGGCCTAGCTGACCACTGTATTTGCAGCGGACACGAGAAAATCACTTCTCAAAATGTCAAAGAGGCAGGCCCCACTGAGTAATTATTTCCGTGTTCCCCCACCCCCGTCAAAAGACAGACAGACAGACGACAGCGACATCACCGGAGCTACCGAAAAAAAGGACTTTTGCTGAAAAGTGGCTGCAGGAGGTACCATGGCTAGAAGCAAATGATGCTCGCACGGAAATGTGGTGCAACATTTGCTGTGAGAATCCCAATGTCGCTAATAAGAGCAGCGCATTTTATGTAGGGTCAAATAATTTTAGCCATCCAAACTTTGAAAAGCATGAAAAAAACAGAGCATGTGGCAATTAATCAAACTATCGATGTCAGACAGGACCCCACTCGCCCTATGGACAAGTGGCGGAATAAAGTTATTGTAGAACAGCGCCATGGGCTGACAAACGTGTTTTTGCTCGCATTTCACAAAGCTAAACATGCACGTTCAATGAGCTCTTATGAGGAGGACATCCCACCTTTACAAAGGCTTGGCGTTAATGTGAGAGCCGCATATGAATGCCCTTTATTTTGAATTAGTGCTTTTATGTTTATTTCTTTACATTTCACTTCAAAGTAATGGCAATTTTGTTGTGCCAGTTGATGTTAATCAAGCGTTAATTGTTTATATAATTAATTAAAGGTAATTGGCTCTAATTAAAGCTTGTCATAATTTTATCGCATGAGGCGGGTCGGCTCTCAAGCTCAATGAGGACCAAGTCACATCTCCAGGTCCTCCTCTGAGAACCTGGGCAAAAAAAATATGTGCACCCCTGCCTATAATGTTAGGCGTGGCTAAACCGCAGATTAAAAGACAAATTTCTCGTCATCTGCGCTTTACCATATTGTTGTATATAGTCGAATTGTCTTATAATGTGATTCAAATTCACATAATATTGCTATTTAAGACTTTTTTTTTTTTTTTTTAATCTTGTCGTATGCACTTTAAGGTAGAATGTTTTGTATTTTTTTGGATAAGGAATATGCCAGGTTATAGACAATGAACCTTTTTCAACACACAAATTTAAGGTAAATAATACTCTTATGATTAAAGATGTCCCGATCGATCGGGATGCCGATCATGTCATTTTCAAAGTATTGGAATCGGCAAAAAAATATCGAACATGCTTTTTTAAAAAAAAAATATATATATATTTTTTATTAAAGCGACAGACAAAATGTCTTACACTCATCGAGAATAGTTTTGACTTAAAGTAGGGCTATCAAATTTATTGCGTTAACTGCGGTAATTTTTTTTTTAAATTAATCACATTAATTAACGCATGCGCTGCACGACCCACTCATGCATTGTCGCGTTCAATCTATAAAGGCGCCATTTTACCTATATACAGTGGGGAGAACAAGTATTTGATACACTGCCAATGGGTTTTCCCATTGGCAGTGTATCAAATACTTGTTCTCCCCAATGTATAGAGCTAAAAGGCAGCGTATAATGAGTACAGAGAATTTTGACAGCCTTTGGAGCCTTTTTTTAAAATTTGGCTATAACCTTACAATCCCTCTCTCAGCAATTAAAAATATCGCGGGAGGCAATGTGGGGAAGAAAGGCAGTAGCGGATCATTTTCTTTCCCAACGCAGAGAAGATATATCAATTGGTGCCCCTACGCACAGTCATTGTTGCACTTCCCATCATGCATTTGGGCAGAACAGTTAAATGGCTGCAGTATCATTTACTGAAAGCTCAACAAATACACTAGATGGCAATATTTAGTCACAATATACAAAGTCACATTTATCCTTTAAGAATTACAAGTCTTTCTATCCGTGGATCCCTCTCACAGAATGTTAATAATGTAAATGTCATCTTGACGATTTATTGTCATAATAAACAAATATAGTACTTATGTACTGTATGTTGAATGTATATATTCGTCCAAGTTTTATTCATTTTTTTCTTAATGCATTGCCAAAATGTATATGATTGGGAAAAATGATCGGGAATGATTGGAATTGAATCGGGAGCAAAAAAAAAAAAAAAAAAAAAAAAAAAGCAATCGGATCAGGAAATATCGGGATCGGCAGATACTCAAACTAAAACGATCGGGATCGGAACGGGAGCAAAAAAACATGATCAGAACAACCCTACTTATGATTATTAAATATGATAGTTGCACGATTGTTAACTCTCACCTTGATTTGTATGGTACAGCCACGGCTTGAACTTTGCCATTTCTGTCCATGTTTGGTCTGAGCTAGATTCTGTTTGCTTTTTTGCTTATATGAGACTTCTCCTACCCTGGACTGTGCGCCTTCCTGATCTGCGTCTCCAGATGGAATCTTGACTTATTCAGTTTTTCAAAACGTTATCTCAACATTAAAATACGTTTGCCATAACTAAAGATACACGATAATATCAGTTACCGATAATTATTGGCCGATAATGGCAATTATGACGTCACACAGATAAACTAGATTAAAAAAAATTCAACCGATAATGCAATCCGATAATTATATACTTGATTTAGCCTCCAAATGTGCGCAACCGAAGAATTCAGCACCGCCGCCTCCTCAACCCCTCCCCTCTCTGAAGCCCCTGAGGGAGGAGGTGTTGAGGAGGCGGAGTTACACAACAGAAGCAGTTTGAGATAATGATAGCTGTCACTGGCGTGGCTGGATTTATTCTTGTGTTATTTAAAAAAAAAAAAAAAAAAAGACTCGCCATCTGCAAAACATGCACTGCAAGTTTCACGAGGCGGAAAAAAAAGCGTCCTCATTCAGCCCAAAGCGGGTGGTAAACTCCATTTAATGCTAAACACGGCACGAAACCTATAGACCTTACCCACGTGACGTCACAACTCCGCTCTCCTGAATGGTACCGCCCAATTGTCCGTCAAAACATAGTGTTAACCTGTTACGGCTACGTACATTCCTCCTATTTGCGGCGTGTTTTTCTGCTCCTTAACATTAATAATCAAAATGGTGAAGGCGTGTGTGGCTGTTGGTTGCACTAACAGAGAAGATGGAAGGAGAGACTTGAAGTTTTACCGTATTCCGAGGGATCCAAAGAGGAGAGCGAAATGGACGGCTGCAATTCGACGTGAAAACTGGGCACCAAAAAATCACCACAGACTATGTAGTAGTCATTTTATATCCGGTAAGATGCATTTAAGATATACTTAGAGGGTTTTGGGCTGACAAATAACCACAATTAAGATCATTGCTAGGCTAATCGCCGACAACATACACGTATGTATGTAGTGAGAGTGCTATCGCTAAACCATATAAACATTAAAAGCCTTAACTCCATTGACAAACGACATGAAATACATTAGGCTTGACAGTGGATGTTAGCAGTAACAAAAGATTTTGAATTGAAAATTTCGTAACTCACCTTTCCAAGCACAAGATAGATTCCTGCTGAATTTTCGTGGACGAGGACCTGTTTCACCCAACCTGCAACGAAGTATTTATAAGCCTCCAAGCTCTTGAAGTTTTTCAAATTTTCGTGAGAATAGGCTGATTTTGTGTGGACAAGATAATTGTAAATATCAGCGTAGCAGATGTCAGGCAGACAGGGCGAAGACAGTGGGTCGAAAAACATCGATTTGGGCATCAAATATGGATCTGGCGACTGTATAGAACGAAGCTTTTCCACATAACGCCGTTTATGCAACACATCCAGTGAGTTTACGGCATCAGAAAGCACCGGGTCTTCCATGAAATGCATTTTAAATTCCTCGATCAATTGAAACCAATGCTAATACAGAGACAAAATGACGGACAAATGGGCGGAACCATACAGCGAGCACGTGGTTTTGTGACGTCTGTGGGTAGGGTCTATAGTCAACAAGTAGCCGTCTTCCGACGGAGCCCGCCGCTCTGGCCAGTCCTTGCAGGCCGCCGGGCGGGGCACGTTTCTCGAGCGTTCCCCCAAGGCGCGCGCCTCCATCCGGAGCAAAACCAGGGCCCGAATAGGCCGCTGCGAGCCAGCCGGAGCGGGCGGATATCCATTTAGAACAGGGGTGGGCAAACTATTCCACAAAGGGCCGCAGTGGGTGCGGGTTTTTGTTGCAACCCATTAAGAGGACACCTTTTCACCAATCTGAAGTGCAATCAGTCGATTGCAGTCGGGTGCTTCTCATTTCTACTGAAACCGCATTGGTTAAACTATCTGTGCTGAGTCAGTTGGAACAAAAACCAGGACCCACTGCGGCCCTCGAGGACCGGTTTGCCCACCCCTGATTTAGAATGTAGCTGCCGTGGCCACGCCAGTTCCACTCAACGAGCCAGACCAAGGCGCGGGTGCCAATTTGGCGGCCGGACGGACTGAAGGGCACAGGTTGGAGGAGATTTTTTTTACACAAGGATAAATCCAGCCAAGCTGCCGTTATTTTCGGCTTAACAAAACTAAGGCACATGCACGGGGATCCGAGCTCAAACTCCAGCCTAATAGTACTGCCGTGTATCAGCTGAGCTGCCGTAAAGCAAGTGTCGTGAGTCCAACAAATGTAAACAAAGCGCTGTACAACGGAAACATGATATCTCTCTCTTTTGAGTTAATCATTTTCACAGTGTGCAGCAAAGCATATAACATTAGCAATCACTTTTCACATTATTTAACTTTTTGTCTGCTCAGTCACAGTAGATAATCAAAACTTATTGGCACTCATTAACACTTCTCAATTTAAAAATTGCTTTCAAATAATGTTTTGAACCATACCTATTCTTGAATAAAGAACATTTCTGACAAACAAGTTTTTTTTAAGGATGAAGTATAATAATTTATTGCTTAAAATAAGGCTGTTAAGCTTATTTTCAGCTAGCTATGTTTCTTGCAAGAAATCTGAGTGAAATACACTTGAAGCGCCGGCAGATAATTTCACTTATTTCCAATAGATTTACACTTAAAATTGACTAGTTTTAAGGAGGTGTGTTTTTGCAGTATAGTAATGTTATATTTTAGGAATGGCTTACTTTCAAAGGCATTTTTGTGCAACTTAGGTATATAATCTGTAAGTAATTGTTGCCAAAAGTTTACCATTACACAATGTCAGACAATCTGTCATTATTTAGATGTTGAATTTACTAGTTGTTCACATTTGATGTTGAAAAAAAGAGCAATAAATTATAATTTTGCACATTAATATTTTCTCTTGTGTATACTTTAAAATTTTACATACATCTTTTAATAGAATTATCGGCTTAACATTATCGAATCGGTTGGAATGAGGAGGAAATTATCGGTATCGGTTGAAAAATGCATTATCGTGCATCACTAGCCATAACCATTTGTTTATTTCTACTCCCCGGAACGTGAGCGCTACTACCTTCGGAATTGAAGGGCACCTGGGAGCGTAAGCATCACGTTCCGAAATATTTAATTCGCCTCAGACGCTAATTAAATATTTCGGAGCGTGACTGTTTAGATCACCACAACAATAATGGTCATTTTGTAAGCAGACCCTCGTTCTCAGAAACTTGTCTCTATCCAAAATACTGTACTTTGAAATACTCACCTGAAATGACACCAAGTGACGTCAGCGCCGAACAAATGCTTTGCTAGGACGCGACGATTCGGGTCAAAGACACTCAATAAAGAACTTTGTAAACGTTACGTCAATGTGAATATTGTCGTTTTCACAGGCTTAAACCATAAGTATATTCATTAACTTCAAATGCATTTCTGTTGATTTTTCTTCCAATATCTATCTCCCCGCCGACGACAGACATACTCAAGTGCCTGATGTGCTTTTCAAAATAAAGCCGGTAAAGGAACAATTTGTGTATGACGAGCTATTTCAGACGACTCATGGCAAATAGTGCGTAAAAAATTTAGCTTTTATATATATTCATTCAGAGGTCATGTTAAACTGTAAAAATTAGAATGGATCTTTAAAAAAACAAAAAACAAACTCATTTTCAAGGCTTAGCGGCTTTTATTTTAGTATATCAGTGCGGCACGATATTTTATATGTAGGGGAAACCCTGAAACGGACACATTGGAAATAAGTGGGGGGGGGGGGGGGGGGTTGCACAATGAAAGTGCTATGGCAGCATGTAAACATTATTCTATCAAACCCAACAATTTTTTGGTACTTAAAATACAGTAGTTTATCTAAAAATCGTGTGCACGGACACAAACGTTTCCTAGCCTCTTGTGTGTTTTCTGCCACATGTACAGTGTATGTGATTTGTTGAGATTAGAACACATGTTGTTTCTCCGTAGATGAGGAGTATGGTGACGCAAAACCCAAAAAGGTGCGCACAGCACCCCGTGAGCAGAAGCCGAAGCGCTCAAAGAATTCACAGGATGAAAGGTAAGTACCTGTTGGGGCTTGTTAAAGTATTTTTGTGGGATACTTTAGGACAGGGACTCTCAATATTAAATTTATGGCTCCACAAAAAAACCTAGCATCCTAATTGTAGTATGGCTGTATGTGGTGTGACATCAGCAGACAGTCCTGCTCACCATTGTTGTCATCCATAAATTCTGAATTTGAGGGAAAGGGAAGTTAGGGGATCCCTGCTGAAACTGCTGCCCACACGAACAGACTCCGGATAAACAGTTGGGGAAAAAAAATCTTATTTCCTTTGTTTAAATACTTTGGACCAATTAAAAATCTTGATTCTTTAAATTTGTACATTTCTACTTGCTTCAAAGGATGATGTAGTCTTTAAAAAAAATTTCCCCCCCTTCTTCTCGGACGGATTGGTTCCGTTAGTGTCTTCTCGCTCTCTGGCTGTGGATCGAATCCACATCAATTATACTCAATGTTTGTTGTTACTCGACATGTACCGAAAGAAAAATTCTTGGCCTAAACTGAGTATTGAAAACACTTGGCCGAAAACCAAAAGACCGAATAATGCACATGTACAGTGGAGCAAGTAAGCAGTGTTTCCCACAGGATTTTAGGAGACTGTGGTGGGAGGGTCTCTGACCATAGGATTTTTTGAAACTGTGGTGGTGGGCTGCATCGGCGTCGGACAGCCACACCATGTCGTGCCACGGCGAATTTTTATTTATTTTTTCATTATTTCTTCCCCCAAGAAGAACCATAACAAAGATATATTTGAAATATTTCATTAGCTAGGCTAATGTTATAGCTCTCAGCTACGGTACATGTATGTAAAATGCGTTGCTGATTACAGCTACGTTACCCTATGTAATAATGCAACTTTTTTTCTAGTAGCAATAGTACGACTTACATCTCGTAGTGACTCAGGGTTGGCAACCCAAACTGTTGAAAGAGCCATATTTGACCCCCCCCCCCCCCCCAAAAAAAAAAAACAAACAAACTGATAAAGTATGTCTGGAGCAGCAAAAAATTAAAAGCCTTGTACAAGCCTTATAATTATCAGTACTAGCTATATTAGCCTACTATAAAAATGACTTAAGTTGGCTAGAAATACATAATTAGCCTTCATGATTAAATGTTTATTTTCCCTGCAGTGGATCCTATAGCGCACCACGTGACTACTCTGTTGTACGATGACACCACAAGTTTAACTTCATTACAATATTAATGAGTTGAAAGACTGTTTGTATCATGTTTGTCCTCCTAGAAATCCTATTAAAACAAAAAATATATTTCCCTCCCCCATCTTTTTCCATTAAAAAAAAAAAAAAAAAAAAAAAGCTCCGAAGCAGCACTAAAGAGCCGCATGCGGCCCAAGAGCCGCGGGTTTCAGACCGCCGTCGTAGCCCTCCTTTTTCCTTTTTATTTGACCCTCATAAGTACTACATTACCACAACAATAACAGTCCTTCTGTCAACTGACCCATTTACAGGACTGGGGGAATTCTAATGGCCGTGTAAAGAGTTTTTCTTGATTCGGTGAGAAGGTGAATAGTTTTTTCCCCGTTGTTCGTGAACTAAATTTCCACACGAACGCACATCGAGGTACCATTAACTTAGCAAGGAGAGGTATGAGAGTCATTTTTCGAGTGTCCCAGAGCTCGCGAAATTGGGGGGGGGGGGGGCGCATTTATCCAACTTTCGTCAGCCGTAATTGTCTGAAGTTGGCGCGTCGGTGTTGTGCCGAAAAATAGCCACTCAACGCGAAATGTCCCCCCGACGGGAGCGGCCACACATCACTCGTACAAACAGCCTTTTCTTACCAATCGATGGACACGGAAACGACGTTCTTGTCCCGTGAATATGTATCATTTTACTCTGCTTGAACTAATAAATACTTTACTGTGACCAACGCTCTGAAAATAGAGCAAGGCTTTATTTTGGGCCCCGCCTCTCCGCGCAGTTCAATCATAGTTTGCTTTCCGTCCAAGACGGCCGTCCACCGCTCACTTTCACCGAAAAGTCCGATCCAAACTATTGTAATGCCCCGGATATGGGGAAGAAGGAGAGAAGTCTGTATTTGCTTACCCACTTGATTGTGGTAACAACAACAAACGAGACTGTGGCGGGCCGCCACAGTCTCGTTCATTGGTGGGAAACACTGAGTAAGTATTTAGTCAACCACTAATTGTGCAAGTTCTCCTATTTGAAAAGATTAGAAAGGCCTGTAATTGTCAACATGGGTAGACCTCAACCATGAGAGACAGAATGTGGGGAAAAAAAACAGAAAATCAAATAGTTTGATTTTTAAAGAATTTATTTCCAAATTAGAGTGGAAAATAAGTATTTGGTCACCTACAAAGAAGCAAGATTTCTGGCTGTCAGAGGTCCAACTTCTTTTAACGAGGTCTAACGAGGCTCCACTCGTTACCTGTATTAATGGCACCTGTTTTAACTCATTATCGGTATAAAAGACACCTGTCCACAACTTCAGTCAGTCACACTCCAAACTCCACTATGGCCAAGACCAAAGAGCTGTCGAAGGACAACAGAGACAAAATTGAAGACCTGCACCAGGCTGGGAAGACTGAATCTGCAATAGGTAAAACGCTTGGTGTAAAGAAATCAACTGTGGGAGCAATTATTAGAAAATGGAAGCCATACAAGACCACTGATAATCTCCCTCGATCTGGGGCTCCATGCAAGATCTCACCCCGTGGCGTCAAAATGATAACAAGAACGGTTAGCAAAAATCTCTGTACCACACGGGGGGACCTAGTGAATGCCCTTCAGAGACCTTGGACCACAGTAACAAAGGCTACTATCAGTAACACAATAGTAACCAGGGACTCAAATCCTGCACTGCCTGACGTGTCCCCCTGCTGAAGCCAGTACACGTCCAGGCCGGTCTGCGGTTCACTAGAGAGCATTTGGATGATCCAGAACAGGACTGGGAGAATGTGTTATTATCAGATGAAACCAAAATAGAACTTTTTGGTAGAAACACAGGTTGTCGTGTTTGGAGGAGAAAGAATACTGAATTGATTCCTAAGAACACCATACCCACTGTGAAGCATGGGGGTGGAAACATCATGCTTTGGGGCTGTTTTTCTGCAAAGGGACCAGGACTACTGATCTGTGTAAAGGAAAGAATGAATGGGGCCATGTATCGAGAGATTTTGAGTGAAAATCTCCTTCCATCAGCAAGGGCATTGAAGATGAGACGTGGCTGGGTCTTTCAGCATGACAATGATCCCAAACACACAGCCAGGGCAACAAAGGAGTAGGCATGTGCCGGTATGAGATTTTGACGGTACGATAACCGTGAGCAAAAATACCGCGGTTTCACAGTATCACGGTATTGCAATTATAGCTCCAAAATTTTGAGAAAGAAAAAGGGGGGAAAAATTTTTTTCCCGTTGAATAGGATTTTTTTTCAGAACATATTTGAAAATTGGAACATGAATATAATGTGAAAATAAATAAACAAAAAATAACAAATATTTTATATAAAATTAAAATAAATAGAACCTAGACTATACCCACAGCCACAACTCAAGTTGCTCAATATTAGAGCAAGAACGAAATAATTGCTATAAAAAAGTAAAAAAAAACTTCTAAATAAAATTAAAAATATATACTGTATGACTTTTTTTGAGGGGGAGAAGCTCAAGTGAAGTTTCGCCATTTTCAGCCACTGTGTCAACTCTAGTCTACATGATGTCATGCCTTTGTGTTAAAAATAACAAATAATTCATAAGTTAATAAGTTAGTTAAAAATGTATGTTAGTTTTATAAGTTACCGTAATTTCCCGAATATAATGCGCACTTTTTTCCCCCCAAAATCAACTTGTAAAATCATGGTGCGCATTATAAACGGGTACATGGATGGAGACAGAAATATATATATATATTATATATATATATATATATATATAAACCTTTTTTTTTTTTTTTTATTGACACGGCCACGTTGTGTTGAAGAAACGTATGCGGCGACCCGTTGCCGACCATTACGGTACGTGACGTCACCATTTTGTTTCGGTAATACTTCACTCGAATTGGCCGAATGATTTCATCTGTTTTAAATTCTGCTTTTTCTACTCTTCATAAAGCACGGAATTTAGTTTCTTGAACTCATTTGAGTCAACGTTTATTGCAGCTCCGCAACTCTGACCATAATGTAAGCACATAGACTTCCTGTGTCCGTCAACTATAACTGTCCCTCAGGAAACTCAATCCCAAATAACAATAATTCCTATTACTGTCGTGGTCATAGCGATGAGCTCCCACGGATTTCCGACTTACGTTCTCACTTTCATTTTACCGTATCAATCCATGGAAGAAACATTTATTCATCATGATGAAACGAGCAAGTTATACAGCAGCCTTTAAAAGAAAAGTCACATCTGTTTTGTTTTCTCCTAGATTCTGGTAAGCTGGAGAAGTTGTCAAATCGTATTATTACCTCAAATATTGTCAGTTTATGGTAATGTTTTGAACTACCAATATGCTATGCTTGTGCTGTGTTTCACCAGTCAGTAAAATGACATTTCTGTATCTGTACACGAGCTCTGTTTTCTTGTATTCTTCTATTTATTGGTGCTAAAATTAGGGTGTGCGTTATAAACGGGTACAATATTTTTCCCTAGATTTTACAAGTAAATTTGGAGTGCGCATTATACACGGGTGCGCCTTATATTCGGGAAATTACGGTAGTTAAAATGTAAATATTGTTGAGGAAAGGTTTCATCTAAAAAAAAAAAAAAAGTGAGGAGTGAGACCTCCTTTCTCAATTAGCGATCTTTGATGCGATCCTTTTTCTTTCCCCCCTTCATTCAAGCTTGTTTCTCACTCAGCGGCTGTGAGACATAAAACCTCGACAAAGTTGCTCTCCCAGCTTAGCCTAGGCTAACATTCGTCTTTGTAAGTTTTAGTTAGTTTGTATATTGAATTTGAAAGGAAAATGTGTGTTTTGTTTTTGGCGAACTTTATAATGGTGCTACTGCTATCCTGTTGAACCTAATCACACGTGGAAAAATACAATTGTACAACGATTTAAATGTATTCATTTGTACATTTCACCACGATTTGAGAGCTCAGTAAATTGAAGAAAAGTACGCGTTTTTGGGTTTGCTGGCTGTTTAGCAGAATAGCGTCACTGACACACGGGGGAAGGGTGAGCGCTGCCGCACCAAGCCACTTCGGCTGCATTTTGGCACATGAAAAATACCGTACTAAGGTATGACGGAAAATTTTAGTGGTTTTGAAACCGCGACGTTTTCACACCACGGTAAACCGTGAAACCGGTAACCGGCACATGTCTACAAAGGAGTGGCTTCGTAAGAAGCATTTCAAGGTCCTGGAGTGGCCTAGCCAGTGTCCAGATCTCAGCCCCATAGAAAATCTGAGGAGGGTGTAGGGCTGGGCGATATGGCCTTAAGCACGTATGACTGTAAATTGAGCAGATTTACCTCGATAACGATAAATGATGATAAATTCGCCCAAGCGGACTGTTATATAATTTGAAAATCTGAATCAATCCATGAAATACAGATTAACCGTTTCTCGTTGATTTATATACCAACTTTCAATTTTATTTAACAATTGTACATGCAGACTAAACATTAAGTGTATAAAAATTTACTGTAAATAATAAGAATTCAAGTATGAACATTTATAACAGCTTGTATGGCTTGAATAATGTACATTGTCAAAATCAATATGCCTGTGCAAACATGTCATTGTAACACAAATGACTTGTAGCTTGAACAGTACACTTCAAAAAGACAACTTATTGTTAATGGCTGCTGTGACATAATTACTCGACACGAGTGTTTACTTCAAGGTTTCAGGTTTTTTTTTCGCTAGTGCATTTTTTTAATACATGCAAGCACACATGAACCCCCACACAGACACACACACACATAAAAGCTATATTGATCTTTTGCAAATGAAACATTTAAGATTTTATGATGGGAGTAATGACATAGAATTAAGCAAATACAGAATAATGGCTGGGGCCATTAAACGGTCATATTATAATTTTCACTGTTGGATTGTACTTTATGCTAAATGCTTTACCATCACAAAAGTTATCAGAGAAATCACACACAGACAGATACAAAATAACGCGACATACTAATTGCTAGATGCAGTCCGTGCCCAATCTAATCATTAAGTTCAGCCGTTTCGACAAGGTTAGAGCTGCTATCAGACTCCATCACGTTTGTAGCGTTATCCGCTAGTGTTAGTCACTAGAGTTAGCCTGTGGCCTGGCTACCAGTAGAAAGCACTGAAAGCACCCTCTCCGGAAATCGTGAGAACAAGGGAGGACAGCGGGTGAAAGCCCGTCTGGATGCCGCCAAGAGTCTACTTAATGTCAGGTGAAAGTTTGGCGAAACTTCCTTAAGCCGCACTCCATCACGTTTACTTGTAGCGTTAGCCGCTAGCGTTAGCCTACTGGGCTTCTGTTTGTTTGGCATCCTGATAACCACGTGACTCCATATGTAAGCACACTGACTGCTTTCTTAAAGGGGAATGAACATAGCCGAACAACACAGCGTCAAAGCGGGATGAAAAGACTATATTTTCTTTTATTAAGTTACCGGATTTACCGATATGGTCAAAATTTGGAAATTCAGGTTTCGTTGCCTGCGTAGGAACTAAGGGTGTAACGGTACATGTATTTGTAATGAACCGCTTCGGTACGTGGTGCTCGGTTCGGAACGGAGGCGTACCGAACGAGTTTCTGACATAATGTAACCTTTACTTTTCGAGGCTGTGAGTCGATCGGGTTACAGTTTCTTTGTAGATTATATTTACTCTGTCTTCTCTACTATAATGAGGACCAACAAGGTAGGACAGTATAACCCAGAAATGTCAACAGCGCGACAACGTGGCCGGCGCGAGAACGCAGTGAAACGCGGGCGTTAAAGTCAATAGGCCAATGCACACCAGTCGCAGTGTGGCCGTGTGTTAGACACGTCCCAGAAGCGGCTCAACACGACGCAGGCGAAAAGAACAGAGTTTATTATTTGACGCGAGACACTACCGGTAGCTAGGATCGGGCAGACCGGAAGTCACTCGTTTAAAAATACGGTGGATCCGGTCGATTTTCAAACAAATATGCAATCGTAACCTACTTTTTGAGTCCATCAGATCTCTTGAGTGGTAGATCGGGGTTGATTTACTGCTGTCTTCTCTGCTATAATAATAATAATAACCAACACGGCCCTGTGCTCAATACAAAACCCTCCTACCACAACAAAACAAGTAGGAACTAATATTCACATAGGAACTAAAGTTATACAACATAAAATATACAATATAAATGAATAGTACATCACATTTGTAAAATATAAACACATAATAAAATAAATAATAGCCCATTTAAATAAAATAAATTGAAATGAGCTGAAACACCTGTAATTAAATAATAAGAATTAGGGCTGTCCCAAACGACTAATTTCCTCCCGATTAGTCAGCCGACTATTTTTACGATTAGTCGACTAATCTAATAAATGTTTTTTTTTTTTTTTTACTACTTTAATGAAATTTTTGTTGAAGCTTATTAATTCACATAAAACATTTTGGAACACCTACATTCTTTATTAACGTATAAATAACATAAATCAATATGATAAATAATAATAAATCAATAATAAATCACAAACAATGAGGTCAAATGATGCTGGCATTAACTAGTGCAAAAAAAAAAATGTAAACGGAAACACTGAGACTTCACCTCTTTAAACAGGAGTCAAAACAATTCTTACTCTTTTTGTGGTATGTCATTGTCTATATTGTTCTAAATGTTAAAATGAATTTCAGTGTCCCGGACAACCATTTTCAGAATACTTTGTGTGAGTTCAGATGCTTTTTCTGGTGTGCATTCTGCATTTTGGGGCGAGGGGAAAAACTGTTCAACTTTTGTTTGTTTTAACCTGAAAATAGATAAAGTAGAGGGCACACTGAAATATTACCACAACTATTTTGAATGAGAGGCACAAATACTCACAGTAACAAAAATGAAATATATAGATTTTATAGTATACTATTATATGTACATACACAATGATACTTTATAATATAAAGTGACTGACATTAGTGCAGTCATACATTACAGTAAGCAGGCCAGTGTTGTTTCCATATATATTATGTATACACAGGATGTATGTAATATTTTCCCCAAGTGGGAGCTTCCATGATCCTAATAAATTTAATAATAATAATTAAAAAAAATATCTATACACATTAATTATTTTATTAAATAAAAATGCACGTTGATACGACGCTCATAAAGGTAACCTCCATTTTAAAAAATCGTTAGAAAGTTGTATGGACTTACAATCCGCTAGCTTGTTGTTTCTTGTTGTCTTGGAAAAATTGGGTGACGGCGCTTCAAGTGTTCGTTCATAGCTGACGTGCTACCGTGGTATACGAGCTCAGCTTAGCAAAGAGTACACACAGTGGCACCCTCCATATTTTCCTTGAAATTATTCCAGGCTCTGGCTATTCTGGTCCGCTTTCTTGGCTTTATGCCACTTTCATGTGTCACCAATTCTGCCCTTTTTGGTAATTGGCGGTGTTTTCAACTCCTCGCCATAATGAGGAGTGAACCGGCGATTCACTTGGCTCGTTGTCGTTGGTTCGGCCCATGTCCTCCTCAGGAAGGCGGAGGCGTTCATAAAAACACCGAGAGGCGTCGGATGGCTCTTTATCGATACTTTTATTGTCCAAACCAAAAATGCAGGGGCTGCAGCCACTGAAGGCTCCGCGCTACCCACGCACTTTCCAAACTCACCAATCTCACTCCCTCTCTTTCGCTCTCTCTCTCTCGCTTGCCTACTTTCTTCCTCTTTGTTCAGTCTGACAATGCCGGTCACGTTGAAATAACAGCGGCCCCCTTGGGGGTGTTAGTAACAACCGCTTGCATTGCGAGCGCCCGCCATTCTAAACTTTGTCCGCATGTAATTTTTTAAAAAACCGTCAATACCCGTCGACGGTATGTTTTGCCCGTCGCCGCATTTACGTCATCGATGACGTCGACAACGTCGACTAGTCGGGACAGCTCTAATAAGAATAATACACAGATCCTGCTTACACAATTAAATGTATTAATTTCTGTGTGGCGCTTTAACTTGAGAAAATCCACCAATAAAGCTTTTGAAAACGGTTCATAAGGGGGGGGAAATGATTCATTGAGGCATCCTAAAATACATGTTAAAATCTTTGTCATTGGGATTGCTTTTCTCTTTAGCACAGGACTTTTTTCTTACAGAAAGAAAGCTGACCAATACGTGGGGTCTGAAATTGTTGTTGGATTATCTTTTAAATTCCCGCTACTTTTTGAGCAGAATTCTAGCTTTGTATAGGCTAATGTTCCTATTGTTGAAAGCACAAAGGTGTGTGATAAACAACTAGCACATTTATATTTTGCATTTTGTTTTCTTACTGTACCGAAAATGAACCAAACCGTGACCTCAAAACAGAGGTACGTACCGAACCGAGATTTTTGTGTACCGTTTCACCCCCAGTAGGAACGGAACTCGTTCGTAACCCAGGGACTACCTGTATACAATTCAGTTATTTATTTAAAAAAAAAAATATATATATACACAGTGCTACCTCGACATACGATTGCTTCAACACACGAGCTTTTCGATATCAGACATAAAATTTGACTCGCCATTTGTTTCTACATCCGACGTCATGCTCGAAATACGACGACATGACAGTTCCGCAGACAAACGCACGGCGGATTTTCTTGTGAGAGAAATCAACACAGGTTTCAAAAAGGTCACCATTACCATTGAAATGATGATGTAAATTATAGAAAAATATGAACGTGGGGTACGCATTCGTAAACTGGCTCAACAATACACTTCCACGGTCCTCCTCCGACCACTGTTCGCCAGTCATTATAGATTAAGGCAGTGCTTCTCAATTATTTTCTGTTACGCCCCCCCCAAGGAAGACGTAAATGTTTCGCGCCCCCCCCCCCAACTCTCTGCCGCCACTGTAAATAGTATCATTCGTCTATACTACTATTATAAGTACGCCTCAGCCTAACATTGTGTACTTTTTTTTCTATTAAAGAAAAAAAGTAACATAGATCAACTTATAATAAAGTATAACTTTTTTAACATTGTGTTGCTTGTAACAGAAAAGACTTAACGCGCATCAATTTGCCTGAAGTTAAAAAAAAAAAAAGAAAGTCACATCCAAACTGTAAAAATACACTCAAGGTACATTTTTGACCATTTGATACTGAAAAATAAAATGTAATAAAATCAGTAAATAATAACAAATTCAAATTGATTAGAAACATTTACTCTTCAGGACAACATGCCAAAAAATTTCACCGAAAAAAAAAACAAAACTGAATAGAAGGGGGGGGGGAAAAGTCTTTGGACAGAAGGAAAGTTTTTATTTTCACTGATTCACCACAGTGCTCACTGGTTTACTGATATAACACTGACAAAGCGGGACGATTGTGACAATTGGCAATATTCGGCACATTTTCGCTGAAAAACAATCAAGCGGCTTATCAATGAGATTGAGGTCTAGTGTCTTTAAGTGGCGTCTTAACTGATTTGGCTTCTCCGCTATAATCATTTTTAGACTCAGTAAACAGTGGTCTTTCCTCATTTCCCACTATATTAAAAGTCAAAGGCAAACGGCCCGAAAAAAGCGCATTCTCGGCGGCCGAGGGAGAACCGTAGGTGAGGGCGGTGGTCGTGACGATCCCAAGCCGAAAACGGCACTTCTCGGCCGGACACGTGAGAACCGAAGAAGACAGTGGGTCGCTGCGTGAGTCCAGCTCTGCATGAGTCTCTTCCGTGTGCTCTTGCTTACTTCAAAAATACTGAACGCACTTTGAAAATGAGAGCGCCACTGCCACCCACGGAGTGGATGTGCAAGTACACTTTATTCTAGTACGGCAAAAAAAAAAGCATGTTCACCGAGGTCACTCGCGCCCCCCCTGGCATCGCTCTGCGCCCCCCTGGGGGAGCGCGCCCCACCATTTGAGAAGTACTGGATTAAGGTTACAATTATTGTTGTGGTAACATCACCAAAGAAATCGCCAGCTTCGTTAGGTTTTTATCATTTATTTCAGAACTTATCCAACACAAAATGCCTAGTGTCCCCCGCAGTTGACGGTGTTCTCAAAAAAACATTGAAAGCGAAAGTAAACTCTCGCCCGCACCGCTATTTATTTGTCACGTCAGTCACGCAGTGCGTTCAGGTACAGAAAAAAATGTCCGCCACATTAGAACCCGATTCGTTACATTATTACAGGATTTATTATTATTATTCCGATTTTTATTCATAATTTATTTGTTTTGCTATGTGTAATTGCCATTTGTAACAGTACCAGCAGTATTTATTAAAGGGATCCACGGATAGAAAGACTTGTAGTTCTTAAAGTGATCCTCGATCTTTAAGACAAGTAATTCTTAAAAGATAAATGTTCGTATGAGTTAGGGGTGCACGATATCCATTTTGTGAAACCGATATCCATAACTTCCTGCTCCTCAAAGCCGACATCGATAACCGATAATAAATATATAATTTTTTAAATGTATAAACTGAGTTTTTGAACACCTGTAGGTTTAAAAAAAATAGTGGCGGATTCAACATAGATTTGCCTTAGATTGCATCAGATTTTTCATAATGACACGAACAAAACAGTGCGTTTCACTTCTGCACTGCCCGACAGCCAGCTAAGAATGAATGCACTTTCATAAACCACAAGGCTTGGTCTTTTCTTGCTTTTATGGGAAGACACTCGTCTTAATATTGTGAAAGTACAACAGAAAAATACACATATTCAATACTCAGTATACAACAAACTGCACAATACACTGATATACACAACTATTATATTTATAGCATAGCACACTAGCTTGAGCTACTAAGGCATTGACTGGCTTCTAAAAAACAACTTATGAAGTTCTGTACATATGATCCTTCACCACAGAAGTATATTTTGCACATCCATATGTAACAGTAAAAATAAATTGCTTACATATATTTCCAAGGCGGAAACGTAACAGAAAGCACTCACGACTGTCAATGCTACCGCTAGACACCGCAATGTGTAAGGGATTGAACCAAACTACTATAACAAAAAATAGCTGCATTGAATTATTCTGACCAGCAGGTGGGAGCAATGCCCCGCAAATGGTCAACTGATTTCCCATACTATTGTGTAAACTGCAAAGCCAGAACAGTACATATTATCGGTCCTATTATAAACGTTATTGGATTTATTGTGATGATGTCATAATTCCTATTATTGAACCGATCATTATCAGACCAGTAATTACCATGCATCAGTAGTATGAGTTATAATAATTTGATATTAAAACCTCTCTTAATGTTTTTGTTTAAATAAAAAAAGTTGTCGTAGTGCGTTACGTCACCGGGCCCGTTGCCAAAATTCCAGCGTGTCACTCGTTAGCTTTCCCAACATGTCGTCGGTTCTGCTCTTCCTATTTGAACCAGATCTCAAAAGTGAACAGCAGGACAGCACTGTCGGTCGTTCACAAGACGAGCAGCAGGGTAAAATGCGGTGCAGCAAATACCTCATAAGACAAAAGTTGGGCAAAACTGGTGATGCACTCGCGGCAAGTGCCTCTCAATGACAACGGAGCTAGGGAGTGTATGCTGTTGGGAACTCCGGTTGGGAGCGAGCGAGTGTATGCCCTTGGGAACTCCAGTTTTAGTTAGCAGATATTCAAGGTAAGCTATTGCGTTTTCAAACTTATCCCAATATAATTATGTAGATTGTTAGCATCCACAGCTGCCGTGTGCTTTACATACAGTACAGGCCAAAGAGCACACTTTGTCATTTCTGCATTTTTTTACTTTCATGATTATTGAAATTATAAACTCTCACTGAAGGTAATAAAACTATGAATCCACACGTGTGATAGTCAGGATCGGAGTCGTGTCGTGGCTGACTGTCCTCATTAAATTCGTCATTTGACTGGAACAACATTGTAACGCGTGGTAGGTAGGATGCATGTATAAAAGTACCAAAAAGGGGAGAAGCTTCCACTTATGCACATTTATTCACAAAAAATAATATTTCCACCTTGACCACTCGTCACTCGGGAGCTCAGCGGTACGTAAACACGCGTTCCCAGACGAACTCCGATATAAAAGTAAGGTCCATGTCAGAGTCACTGCCGTCACTGTAGCGTGCCATAGTGCTTTAATTATTTGGTATGATTTGGGGAAACCTCCCACTAAGAATAGTCAACCAAAAAAAATGGCAATAGTAATCCAAATCTGCGTTTTTTTCACTCACTCGAAGATCCAGGAATTAGACGTATCCCATGGCAATGTTGCAGCCGTGATCAGGCCGTCGAGTCCACAAAATAGACTGATCCGAAATGCCGCTGTGGGACCGACAAATCCAGAAAATAGATCCGAAACCCATTTTGCAGCCGCGGTGGGACCGTCGGATCCAGAAAATAGACGGATCCCTCACTTGACTGAGGATCCAGGAAAAATGTTTGGGAACCAGTTGTAACGCGTGGTGGGTAGGAGACATGCATACAGGGACCAAAAAGGGGGAGAAGCTTCCACTTTTGCACATTTATTCACTAAAAATAATTTTCCGCCTTGACCACTCACCTCACTCCCCTTGTTTCCATTTGACTGGAAATTGCATCCAAAAGCAGCACATCGTGGCATTTTACTAAGCGAGTTTAGGCAACAATACGCAATTGTTGTACACGCTACACATTTGGAAACATCCCATTTAAGTCATCACTGCGAGCCCGCAAAACATGGCGCCAACCATCGGTCAAAATATGTACTAAATATTGTAAAATATTGCCATTGATTTAATATTTTGTGTTTCTAACAACATATTTTAGTACAAGAGAACAATTGTGGTTTATTAGAGCCTACATGTATTTAAGGTAGAGGATCCCTTTAAAAGATAAATGTTAGTACAAGTTATTATAATTTGATATTAAAACCCCTCTTGATTTCGTTTTTATGCAATTTGTAAAATTATTTTAACTAGTAGCTCGCCATTGTCGTTGACGTTGCAGGGCGGTGACGTCAAAGACTGCCAGAATTCCACCTGTCACGCTTAAAAAATACAAACAAACAAAAAATCTTTGTCACTTGTCACTCTTTAATTATGTAAGGTAGAGATTTAAATACGCCACAAGGTGTCAATGGCGAGTTTTACATTAATTAGGGCTCAAGCCAATGAGTGCGTTTATTCCCTTGACTGACGCTGTAGTTTCTTTAATTCACAGTGGGAGAGAGAAAGGAGAGTGGACACAGGCATTCAGATTCGTAGCTCGGACCGCGCCGTTTATTGGCATAAGCTTCGAGAACTCTTTCACAACACACATAAGTATCATATACTGAAAATACTACAAAACTAATACTCATATCTCTCAAAAAATGTCACCAAGAAGAAAAGTGCTTCAATCTGTATTACTGAGGCCCTATTCTCACACAGTTAACACAACAATGCAAAGAGAACTGTGGTCTGTACTACGAAGGCGGTTTTCTGGCTTAGCAGGGTAACTTTGAGAGTAACTTCATCACGTGCAGCAAAATTTATCGGCTAAGCGGGACTACGAAAGGTGGATATGTTGAAACCTGGGAATGTTGCCATGGCAAAACACGCCACACAGCAAACCTGGTTGTCTCAGAGGTAGATCTTGCTTAACTCCAGGATTCCTATTAACCACACTCTATTTAAACAGCACTCCTCCGCGAACGTGTCCTCTTGACAATGACATTCAATCCCAAAAAAAGTTTCTTCAATCATCCATACAGAGTCCGCTGACGTACCCAGAGGATGTTCTGCATGAAAGATAGATTTTCAGCTGAGGGAATTCGTTACCTGTGGCAGCTGATCGAGGCGGACATCACTAATGTAACCCGCCGAAGTCAGGCCCTCACAACCACGCAGATTGTGTGCCTGTCCTTGCACTATTTTGCCAGCAGACAATATATGTATTCCATCAGTGATTCTGAATATCTGAGTAAGAACACTGTATGCCGTGCGATTCGGAGCGGGGTATGGAAACTCTTCAAATTGACTGCTGAATACAGACATACAGAAACCTGTGTCTGCTTCGCTGAATGTAGAGTAAACGAATGTGGCGCTTTGCTCTCATACGAGAAATATATTTAACGAACTTTTCCAGCGTTATTTCGTTGTGTAAATGCATTTATAATGATCATAAAAATATGTGGACTATTTAAACATTGAGAAAACTTGCGTTTTATTTCTGCCAACTTGAAGAGATTGAAATAAATGTGAAATCCACTGATAGAACAGTCACACAAATATAAAAGAAAACGTTTATTGAATATGCATCTTACAGCCTTGTTTAACTGTGAGAATTCGTTACAAAAGACTGGCTTTAATTTATTATCATTACGCACAAGCGTTGTCAAAAATGTGATCACACAAAAACGCAACCACGCATCGCATCTCCGCATTTCCTTCTTCTCCTGAGTCCTCACAAATATAACATAAAATTTCGGGGGGTGGGGGGGGGTGGTTCAGGCTCCGGCCTGCAAATCAACTTAATTGATCGGGCTCGGGCCGGGTCGGGCTGGATTTTATTTAGGCCCAATCTAACCTCTACTCTGAAGATGTTCAAAGGACATACATATTCATGCATTCAATGCGACTAAACATACAATAATCCTGCTTCATGTGGGGATGCACGATAAATTATATCTTAGTTAACGTACCAAATCTTATTTTATTGTCCTGACAGCAGGCTTTATTTCTTTTCATGTACATAAGTAAACCGGCATATTGATGCATTCACAAATCATACGATCTGTAATTAGCTGCCAACAGACCAGTCGCGCTCTACTGAAGCGGTGTTGGATTTCACGGTACGGGTGGATTTTAATTCCCCATAACTCCGCATGATTATCGAGTATTCCTCCTCCGTGAAGTAAGGTACCGTGCCATCATCACAAGTAGTGTTTGACTCTGATCTCTGCCCCCTTTTATGTGAACGCGCAGTAACTCTGACTGGGTTGACACAGGTTCGACTAATCAACCTCATAATCAGCGTCGTAGCACCAATTGACCACAAACGAGATAACCAGGTTTTGTCAACTCCGGTTACCCGCTGGTAAGCAGGATTACTTCTGGGGAGGTCGAACTCTGTTCGTAATATAGGCCACTGGCATTGACAATCAAAATAGATGCGCAAAATACACATAAAACTTAAGCAAAGTTGGTCAAACTATATTTAAACGTTTTAGCAATTCCTTTAGCTCAACAAATACACTGTATGGCAATATTTAGTCACACAAACTATGATGCTGGGAGCCATTTTCAGGAGTCTTGTGAAGACAACGCTCAAATGAACGTAAATCACAATGGACCCGCACTAAACAGGAAACTACGGCGTCAGTCGAGGGACAAAACACACTGATTGGCTTGATGTCTTATTAATGTGAAACTTGCTATTGACACCTTGTGGTGTATTTAAATCACTACCTTAAATAGTTAGAGTGACTGTGAAGTACGGCAGCATGGCCCGGCGACGTCAACAACAATGGCGAGCTACTAGTTAATTTTTTGATTTATAATTTTACAAAATGTATTAAAACCAAAACATTATCTCATCTTTTAAGAACCACATGTCTGGTGGTTCCCTTTAAGGATTTAGTGTAGGGTTTTGGGCTGTGGAACGAATTAATGGAATTATAATGTATTCTTAAGGGAAAATCCTGCTCGACATACAACCATTTCGACTTACAAACAAGGTCCTGAGATGAACTAACTTCTTATGTAGAGGTACCACTGTATAATTTCCTATTAAAGCGCTTTGCTGAAGCGTAGTTGCTCCCAGCTGGATTAAATGCCGACTGGCAGAGGAAGTGTGGAAGTCGCAGAAAAAAATGTGACAAAACAAGGAATATTTTGTGTAATAAAAGTATACTAAATCACAGCAGATGCACATGTATGCATTTAATTACTACTTTATTTGTATATTGTTTGCTTGATTAAGGAGGGCCAGTTGCTAATTTCCATTATTGTCGACTCCTGCAATTAGGGCTGCATGATGTTGTCAAAATAACTATCTCAGCGGGGTTGTACTGGGCCTGCAGACGTTAAACCAAATTTTATCATAATTGGTAGGGGTTGAGGTTAAAAATTCTTTGTTTTGGTTCAATATGATAAGGAATGACCGAATTGCAAAATTAGTGATTGCTGTTTATGTATCTTTTTTTTTTTTTTTTTTTTTTTTTTTTTTAAATTAATGCCCCCCTTCTCCATTCTTGATTTCAGCGAAGACTCTGAGGACAAACTCTCCAAATCCAAAAATGATTCTGCAGGTAAGCTTAGCAAAGCTTTGCTTGGATATTTTTAAGGCGCCGTCACTGGGAGAGCAGTACATTAGTTGACATGTTTTTACAGATGACTTTGGTAGTGATGAGGAAGACAACGACTTTGGCGAGGAAGAAGAAGAAGATGGAGGAAGTGACTATGAAGAAACAAAGGTTAAAAAAGGAAAGAAACCCAAAATTGAGAAGTCTGGCAGACGGACACCCAAAAGAAAGCGGACCACAGGTAATGTTTTTTGTCAAAATGGGATAAAAACATTTAAAGCGTTGCTTTTCTGTATGAACTCTATTTGGGCTCAATGCGCTGGCAGGCATTCCCCCCCCCCCCCCCCCAACCCTGACTTGTTGTGCTCCAATCAGGGCTTTATGCTATCCACAGGCTTTAAAGATGTTTTGTTTAGCTGTGACAAACTTGAGCTGATAAAGGGACCATACGGGATTCTTAGAGTTAATTTAAAATACTTTTCTAATCCATGCATGATTCACCAATGCCCTGATGAGTACACAGAGCCCTGACATTTTAACTGAGGTGCCCCAAAAATCGCTTTTTCTTACCTTCAATAGAAAGAGTTCGGTCGACCACTTTGGGCGAACATGCGCTGATTTACAGAACCTCCACCTGGTCGCCGTTTGGTATAAACACTTTTCCAATCCACTTGAAAGTGCTACTAACAGTTATTATGTTTCTGGTGCTGATCTGATGGGCCAAACACTTGTTGCTTTTGTTCGTGCTCGTACAAGCATGCACGCCATGCACTAACTGCAGTTGTGCTTTATGCAAGAAGTGGTAGTCGCGGGTAAAAAAAAGTGACATGCCATATTGTTCCTTTAAGGCACTAAATTTGCATATAATTTGTTAAAATATACACATGCAGGTATTTTTCTCAATCATGATATGTTCGATATCAAGTAACTAGTTCAAGTTGCGATTTCCATCTTATTTATTTTGTTTGATGACTGACATTCCTGTTCTTGTTTTTTTATGTGTGTGTAATTTCACAGATTGCAGTGATGATGATAAAGATGTAAGTCGAAAACGAACAGTACGTCAGGCAGCCTCCAAGGCAGTGTCAAAACAAAGGGAGATCCTTCTGGGTGATGGTGGCAGTGAGGATGAAGAGCAAGAAGAGCAAGGGGAAACCTTCCTTGATCGTATGTACCTTGTTTTGGACATGTGCTACAACTAGGGTTGTAATGGTACACACAAGTCACGATGCAGTACGTACCTCAGTACGGGGGTAACAGTACAACAGGAAACTTTTTTTTTTTTTAAATACATTTTTGAAAGTTCGTTCAATTGGCTAAAACTAAAAAGCAGCTGTTATTAAAGTGCAAAATAAATAGAAGAAAACTAGACATTCACCGATATATGTACACTGCTGGCCAAAATTATGGGCACACCTGCAATTCTGTCAGATAATGCTCAATTTCTCCCAAAAATGATTGCAATTACAACTGCTTTGGTAGTAATATCTTCATTTATTCTGCTTGCAATGAAAAAACACAAAAGAGAATGAAAAAATTTAAATCATTATCATTTTACACAAAACTACAAAAAATGGGGTGGACAAAAGTGTTGGCACCCTCAGCCTAATACTTGGTAGCACACCTTTCAGACAAAATAACGAGGAACAACCGCTTCCGGTATCCATCAATAAGTTTCTTACAATGCTCTGCTCGAATTTTAGACCATTTTTCTTTGGCCAACTGCTCCAGGTCTCTGAGATTTGAAGGGTGCCATTTTCAGATCTCTCCACAGGTGTTCGATGGGATTCAGGTCTGGACTCATTGCTGGCCACTTTAGAAGTATCCAGTGCTTTCTTTCAAGCCATTTTCTAGTGCTTTTTGAAGTGTGTTCTCGGTCATTGCCCTGCTTGGAGACCCATGACCTCTGAGCGAGACCCAGCTTTCTCACACTGAGCCCTACATTATGCTGCAAAATTTGTTGATAGTCTTCAGACTTCATAATGCCACGCACATGGTCAAGCAGTCCAGTGCCAGGTGAAGCAAAGCAACCCCAAAACATCAGGGAACCTCCGCCATGTTTGACTATGGGGACCGTGTTCTTTTCTTTGAAGGCCTCGTTTTTTTCCCTTATAAACTCTGTTGATGCCTTTTCCCAAAAATCTACGTTTGTCTCATCTGACCAGAGAAAAATTCTTCCAAAACGTTTTTGGCTTTCTCGGGTAAGTTTTGGCAAACTCCAGCCTGGCTTTTTTTTTATTTCTCTAGGTCAGAAGTGGGGTCTTCCTTGGTATCCTACCATAGAGTTCCTTTTCATTCAATACAGACGGATAGTACGGGTAGACACTGTTGAATAGACTAGAATAGCCCTTTATTGTCATTATATGGTTGCACAATGAAATTGTGAAGCATATCCCTTTATGGTGCAGGAAAAGTAAAAAAAAAAATTCGAAAGTGGTTCGAAAGAATAAAGTATAAAATATAAATAGATATAAAATATGTATGAGGTAGTCCTATGTTCAGGCAGTGCAAATAATTGAAGTAGCAGCAGTTGACAGTGAAGGCATTGAATATTGCAGATTAATATTGCACATAAATAAGTATTGCACATAGAATATGTGTGAATAGAAGTTAAGTTGCAGACGTTGACAGTGAGGCATTGAATATTACACTTAGTAAGTATTGCAGATAGTATATTGCATGTAAATGAATATTGGACATTGGGTGATGTGGTGTTGTACCCTCGGACTGCGGGACAGCTTGAACTTGTTTAGATTTTAGTAGAGGTTCTTTATCCACCATCGGCACAATCTTTCATTGAAATATCTCATCAATTTTTCTTTCCGTCCACATCTAGGGATAGTGTCATGGGCTTTACACTTATTGATGATACTGCGTATGGTAGACACAGGAACATTCAGGTCTTTGGAGATGGACTTGTAGCCTTGAGATTGCCCATGCCTCCTCACAATTTTGCTTCTCAAGTTGTCAGACAGTTCTTTGGTCTTTCTTTCTTTTCTTCATGCTCAATGTGGTACACACAAAGACACAGGACAGAGGTTGAGTCTACTTTCATCCATTTTAACTGGCTGCAAGTGTGATTTAGTTGTTGCCACCACCTGGTATGTACCACAGGTAAGTAACAATTGCTGTTAATTACACAAATTAGAGAAGCATCATGATTTTTCAAAGAGTGGCAATACTTTTGTCTGGCCCATTTTTGGAGTTTTGTGTAAAATGATAATGATTTAATCTTTCCCCCCATTCTCTTTTGTGTTTTTTCATTGCAAGCAAAGTCAATGACGATAATACTACCAAAGCATTTGTAATTGTAGTCATTTTCTGGGAAAAATTGAGCATTATCTGACAGAATTGCAAGGGTACCAATACTTTTGGCCAGCACTGTACATGTATGTATATACAGTATATGCACTGTTCTTACTGAGTGTGTATAATCATAAAAAGAAGTGGCGCATTCATTGGTTTGGTAGCACTAGACCGAATTAATCCTTTAAAGTGATCCTCGATGTTTAAGACAAGTAATTCTTAAAAGATAAATATTAGTATCAGTTATAATAATTTGATATTAAAACCCCTCTTAATGTTTTCGTTTTAATAAAATTTGTAAAATTATTTTAAGTGATAGGTCGCCATTCTTGTTACGTCGCAGTGCGTGACGTCACCGGGCCGAACTTCCAGCGTGTCACTCTTAGCTACCCCAACATGTCGTCGGTTCTGCCCTTCCAATTTGAACCAGATCGGAAAAATGAAGAGCAAGACAGCACTGTCGGTCGTTCACAAGGCGAGCAGCATAGGCAAAATGAGAACAGGGAATACAGTACCTTATAAGAGAAGAATTGGGCAAAACTGGTGATGTACTCGCTGCAAGTGTGTCTCAATGATAACGGAGCAGAGAATGTATGCTGTTAAGAACTCCAGTTTTTGTTGGCAGATCTTCAAGGTAAGATATTGCGTTTTCAAACTTATCCCAGTATAATTATGTAGATTGTTAGTGTCCAGAGCTGTCGTATGCTTTATATACAGTACAAGCCAACAGTTTGACGGGAACAAATCCTGGAATCAAGTGTAATCCATGTCTTGTACATTGTAACGCGTGGTAGGTAGGATACGTGCATAAAAGTACCAAAAAGGGGAGAAGCTTCCACTTCTGCACATTTATTCACACAAAAAATATTTTCACCTTGACCACTCGTGACTCGGGAGCTCAGCAGTACGCACACACGTGTTGCCAGACGAACTCCAACGTAAAAGTAAGGTCCATGTCAGAGTCACTGTCACTGTAGCGTGCCATAGTGCTTTAATTATTTGGTATGATTTGGGGAAAACTCCCACGAAGAATAGTCAACAAAAAAGATGGCAATAGTAATCAAAATCCGCGTTTTTTTCACTCACTCGAAGGTCCAGGAATTAGACTGATCTCATGGCAATGTTGCAACCGCGATCAGGCCGTCAAATCCACAAAATAGACTGATCCCAAAAGCCGCTGTGGGACTGACGAATCCAGAAACTAGACAGATCCGAAAGCAATATTGCAGCCGCGGTGGGACCGTCAGATCCAGAAATTAAACTGATCCCTTACTTGACTGAGGATCCAGGAAAAATGTTCGGGCGCCAGTTGTAACGCGTGGTAGGTACCGTAATTTCCCGGATATAAGGCGCACCCGTGTATAATGAGCACCCCAAATTTACTTGTAAAATCTAGGGAAAATTATTGTACCCGTTTATAACGCGCACCCTAATTTTAGCACCAATAAATAGAAGAATACAAGAAAACAGAGCTTGTGTACAGATACACAGATGTCATTTTACTGACTGGTGAAACACAGCACAAGCATAGCGCATTCGTAGTTCAAAACATTAACGTGAACTGAAAATATTTACGGTAATAATATGATTTGACAACTTCTCCAACTTACCAGAATCTAGGAGAAAACAAAACAGATGTGACTTTTCTTATAAAGGCTGCTGTATAACTTGGCCGTTTCCTCATGATGAATAAATGTTTCTTCCATGGATTGATACGGTAAAATGAAAGTGAGAACGTAAGTCGGAAACCCGTGAGAGCTCATAGCTGTCAACACGACAGTAACCAAAGGAACTATTGTTATTTGGATTTGAGTTTCCCGAGGGACCGATATAGTTGACGGACACAGGAAGTGTGTGTCCTTACATTTGTTAAGGTCCGAATTGCGGAGCTGCAATAAACGTCGACTCAAATGAGTTCAAGAAACTAAATTCTGTGCTTTATGAAGAGTGAAAAAAGCAGAATTTAACACAGACGAAATCATTCGGCCGATTAGAGTGAAGTATTACTGAAACAAAACGGTGACGTCACGTACCGTAATGGTCGACAACGGGTCGCCGCATACGTTTCTTCAACACAACGTGGCCGTGTCAATGAAAAAAAATCGGTTTATATATATATATATGTAATACATATATATTTCTGTCTCCATCCATGTACCCGTTTATAATGCGCACCATGAGTTTACCAGTTGATTTTGGGGGGAAAAAGTGCGCGTTATATTCGGGAAATTACGGTAGGATACGAGCATACAGGGACCAAAAAGGGGAGAAGCTTCCACTTATGCACATTTATTCACATAAAATAAAAATTCCACCTTCACCACTCAAGTCACTCCACTTGTTACCATTTGACTGGAAGTTGCATCCAAAAGCAGCACATCGTGGCATTTTACTAAGCGAGTTTAGGCAACAATACGCAATTGTTGTACACGCTACACATTTGGAAACATCCCATTTACGTCATCAATGCGAGCCCGCAAAACATGGCGCCAACTATCGGTCAAAATATATACTAAATATGATAAAAATATTGCCATTGATTCAACATTTTATGTGTATCTAACAACATATTTTAGTACAAGAGAACAATTGTGGTTTATTAGAGCCTACATGTATTTAAGATAGAGGATCACTTTAAGACTCAGGTAATCATTGAAAATTTGAAGCTGTTGAAGCAGTTTTTTAAAACTGCCTTTTATAATCTACATGCTTTTAAAAAAAACGTATATCGGCTTCCAAAATCAGCTTTGGATATCGGTAGACGGCTGAATTTTTGTTTTTTTAAGATACTGGTATTGGCATAGGCATTTGAAAATCCCATATCAGTCAACCTGTAAAAAAAACCATCAAATTTGTGAATTCGTATTTTTATTGTTCTAACATTGTTTGATTCCCGTCTTATGTGCAAAATGACAACACCCCTTTTTTTAGTGGGCTCGACTAAGGTAACAGTTAAAGTCAGGTAACACTCCCCAGCTGGCAACAGTGCGTTTGGAGAAGACTGCTATCGGTTGAGAACAAGCTGAAGTGTTCTCCTGTATTGCTCGTTGATTATTATTAGACTCCAGTTCTGTCAGATTTTTAATGCGTATCAAAACACCACACAGTAGAACTAATGTTGAAACACAAAACAAGAAAACACATACTTTGTACAGGGCGAGGATTACTACACTGAGACCAACGGAGAAAACAATAAAGCAATTAAAGTTGTAATAACCAATGCCTGCCCTCAACCAACGGTGATCCTCTCGATACGCAATCCCCACTTTAAAGCTTCAAGCTTTTAAAAATAAACCTTTCCCAATTTGAAAATATAATTCTATTTCATTCCTCCTGACCGCCAGAGGGCGGTGCTTAGCACCTGGATATCTACGTGTGCGCAGCACAAAGGTCGAGAATAAAATGCCAGCAACGTCACGCCAGTGGGCGTGACCTGGGTGACGTCACAGGCCAATATAAGGCACACGCTCACCCAGCACTAGTTTCTTTTCTACATTCTCGCATCAGCGAAGGTCGTATTTCCGCGCTTGCCGGAAGCCTCGAAACCAACTTGGTTGGAGCTACGTGGGTTACGTCCTCCTGAGGCTGCGAGCGGCGGCTGGAATTTTTATTTTTTCCAAACGTCTGTACCTTGACAGTACGGGACGAATACAAATACCATTACACTCTTGGCTACTCACACTCATAGCTTAGATACACTACATTAACACCTCAAACAGTACAACAAGCATTAGCAAACATATTATATTGTAGTGAAGTTTGGGTTAATAAGCCCATGGCAACCTTCTGTTATTGTTTTGATTTTTACGAGCCGCTTATGGTCATTGAACACAGCCTCGGTATATAACTGGCTGGCATCGCGAGACTCGTTGTTCGTTTTTCTGTTGTTGCACGGTTTTCACGGCTCGCTGCCCGGATACGCTAAAACGCTGTCCGTGCCTGAGCTAGAAGCCAGCACAGCTCATACGAGAACCATCAGTGACGTTGTACGTGACTAACCTGTGCTGAAGAGGAATAAAAGTTGCAAGTGAGATCCCTTTGTCGTGCGAATCTGTTCACCCACGCCGCGCACATCCGCCGTCACGGAAGGCGGCAGCACGACAACTGGTGTCAGAAGTGGGATAAACAGCAAACCTCAGTGAGTAAATCCAGCCAAGAGAAATTTAATCTGGCGAACCCTGATCCAATGAAAAGCATCGGAAAAAAAAAAAAAGAAAAAAAGAAGCTATAACTCGTCTGTGGCATTGGCGGAGCTAACGCTAATACGCTAACGTCAAGTGACAACCACATCGCCGCACACACTAGTGCAACTTCCGGTCCGCTCCTTCAAAATAAGAGCGAAACCGGAAGTACATCGCAAAATCGACATTTGAAAGTGAAATCAATAAAGAACGAAGAAAGATCGTCATAAAAATGACTGAAGAATTTGGAGGTGCTACAGCAAGCAACCCAGAGGCAGATACAGCTCCAAAATGGTTACAAGCTTTGTTGGAAAATCAAAATCAACAAACAAGGGATTTTCAAATGATGTTGGCCCCCGTCCTGTCTCACATAGCCAACACATCATCTGCTCAACAACCTGCAGCAGAACTCAGGAGTGCTAGTGGGGAGGAGAGCAACGCCTTAATGACCTCTACTAGGGAGAGACGCCCACCTGAACAGAGCACATCTTCTGGCAAAACGACTCGACCAAAACATCGTGCTCCCTTTGCAACCGAATTGGAGGTGATTGATCAAAGAGCCCAGAGTTCAGGCCCCTCCAGACGGAATGCAGCTCTTGAAACTGATAGCGGGCGCAGAGAAAATAGAGAGACTGAGCGTGAAACTCAACACACGCTAGGCTATCGTGATGAAAGCAGACAAAATAATTATGGAGTTCATGCTAACACCTTGCCAGAAGTGCAACGGGCAAAATTAGCCACATTTGATGGAAATGAGGACTGGGAGTCGTTTCTGATGCCATTCAAACGTCAAGCCAGGAAATATGGATGGAGTGCCATGGAACGAGTGGACAGATTACATGAGTGTTTGAGAGGCGCTGCAGTGCGCTATGTTTGCTCACTACCAGAGCGTACGAGGGAAGATTATGTACTTCTGGTCGAGCAACTCACTCAACTCTTTGGGAAAATAGATCCTCCGACAGCAATAAGGAGGAAGCTTGGAGAGCTCCGACAAGGCAGAGAGACGTCAGCTGAATTTGCTGAAGAGGTGCGACGGCTCATCACACTCGCCTACCCAGGGGTCGATCTGCAGCTGCAGGACCAGTTGGCCACTGATGTTTTCCTCAAGGGCTTACGCAACCAAAAAGTTGCTTATGAAGTAATGAATCGTGATCCGGGTTCCTTTTTGGAAGCCCAGAAATTTGTGGAGGCCCACGAACATAACTTCAAAGCTACTGTGGGCCGCGACCCCGAAATAAAGAACCGAGCAAGACTCGTTTCATGGGTCGATGAAGAAGATACATGTGAAGATGTATCAGCAATGTCCCGCCGAATTCAAACCCCGCGGTATGTTACCGTTGACAGTTCACTGCTCTAATGGACCAAATGAAAGCCCTTGTTAACAAAGTGGATCATCTCCAGCTTCAAGTGGAAAATCTCTCATCTACAACTACAGGGCGTCAACAACCAAAAGCATCCCAACAACCCATATCTGGAATAAAACCGAACTACCAACTGCTTCAATCCAATAGAGGACGCTCTCAAACACCAAGCCCAAATCGTGGATCAGCAGGCCCATGTTTCAGGTGTGGGGAAGCGGGACATTTCAGAAAAGACTGTGTTAGGCCATCCAGCCCAGCCCGTAACCATGGTGATAAACACCAAGACTTCCAGGTGCAGTCAGGTGACAGCTCAGTTGTGGACGACGATTTCCAGCTACAAGGCCGGCAGATTGGATGCACCAAGAAGAGAGGTGAGAGTTTACAAATTCCTCTAACCGTGAATGGCATTCCAACGCAAGCTGTGGCAGACACTGGTGCACAAACAACTGTGATATCAGAGGAGTTATACCAAAGAATACTGAAAAACAACACAACACCTGTCGATCTACCTCAGACATACCTACTGAGCGCAGGAGTCGGGGATGGAATGGAAGCTAAACACGGACTTACAGTAACCTTTAAAATTGGGTCCAAGTCTATTTTGCCTGGGAGGTGCATGTTGCTTCAATAAGAGACTGCGTACTCCTTGGGTTGGATCTGATGAAAGCACATGACGTTGTCATCTATACCCGTGGCAAAGTTTTCATTGGTGGTGAACTTGTACTTTCAAAAATTGTGCGTGATGATGGTACAGACTATTGTATGACCAGAGTGATGCTTGGAAAAGCCACAACCATTCCAGCTGCATCTGAATTCATTGTGTGGGGTGAAGTGGAAGACCCGAAATCAGGAATTACAGCTGTGTTAGAACCTTTCCACATCACAGATAACTTAACTTCTGGGAGTGTTCTGGTCACCATGGCAGAAAAAGTTCCAGTTTCCAATTTCTCCACTGAAAAAACAGCACTACCAAGAGGAGTTTGCCTGGGGGTTCTCATAGAAGCTTGTCCTGAAATCCACCATAGGCCAAAACAGGATGCCGGAGAGGAAGCACCATCACTGGTGGTCGGAAGAGTGGCAACCATCCCTGAAATTCCAAGACATCTTCAGAACCTAGTTGCTGCTACAAGTGAAGCTCTCAGTGAAGATCAGCAACAACGGTTCACACAATTGCTGCTCACTTACCAATCCATCTTTGCCAAAAATGATTCCGAACTTGGCTACCTGTCTGCCGTCACACACAAGATACACCGGATCAGCCAGACCTGTACGCCAGCCAGTGAGGAGAACCCCTCTTGGATTTCAAGGTGAGGAGGAAAAACATCTGAAGGCCATGCTGGAAGCAGGTGTGATCACGGCATCAGCTTCTGAATGGGCCTCCCCAGTAGTCTTGGTTCGTAAAAAAGATGGAGGGGTGAGGTGGTGTGTGGACTACCGTGCCTTGAACAATCTGACAGTCAAGGACGCTTATCCACTTCCCCAGATTGAGGAATGTTTCGATGTCGTCGGTGGAGCTACTATGTTCTCAACCCTTGACCTTCAGTCTGGCTACTGGCAGATCTCGGTGGATAGCAAAGACCGTGAAAAGACTGCATTCATAACCAAATGGGGTCTCTATGAATATACTCGTATGGCATTCGGATTGTGTAATGCGCCAAGTACATTTCAGAGGGCAATGGAATATGTCCTTAGAGGCCTTCAGTGGGAAACTCTTCTCATTTATCTGGATGATGTCATTATTATTGGAAATGGTGTTGAACAAAGCTTAGACCGGCTCGAGCAGGTTTTTCAGAGGTTCCAAAGCCATGGGCTGAAACTAAAGCCAATCAAAATGCCATCTGCTTCAAGAAGAAGTTCTCTTCTTGGGTCACGTCGTGAGTGGAGGAGGAGTCCAACCAAACCCAGCTCTCATCAAAGATGTTCAACAATGGAACCCTCCCAACAACGTTAAAGAGCTGCAAGTTTTTCTCGGACTATGCAACTACTATCGCAAGTTTGTTCCAAATTTTGCAGAACTGGCAAGCCCCCTCCATAACCTTCTCAAAAAAGAGACTGTGTTCCTATGGACGGATAAGCATCAGTTTGCTTTCACACTGCTCAAAGAAAGACTCACAACTGCACCCATGTTAGGGTATCCTCATCCTGACGGCAAGTTTATTCTTGAGACTGATGCATCGAGCAACAGTGTAGGAGCAGTCTTGTCTCAAATCCAATCGGGGAAGGAGCGAGTTTTGACTTACGCCAGTAGCCACCTTTCTCCAGCTCAACAACGGTACTGTGTTACTCGCCGCGAGTTACTTGCAGTTGTTCGTTTCACTCGTCAATTTCGCCACTATCTACTTGGAAGAAAATTCCTACTTAGGACCGATCACGGTAGTCTCATTTGGCTTTTCCGTTTCAAATGCCCGGAAGGACAACTGGCCCGTTGGCTTGAAGAGTTGAGCCAATATGACTTCCACATTGAACACCGAGCTGGTAAACGCCATGCTAATGCAGACGCCATGTCAAGGTTGCCAAGAGAAGATGTGGACAATTGTGACTGCTACCAGGCTGGAACAAACCTGTCAGATCTGCCATGCAAAGGATGTGTATACTGCCAAAGAATTCACAAACAATGGGCCAAATTTGAAGAAGACGTTGATTATGTTGTTCCGCTAGCTGTCAGGTGCATTGAATCACAAAGTGACACAATCAGCCAAGAGGCATCAATAGAAGACCAACTATCTGAAACAAGCCCAGTGGCCAACTGGCTAGAGTCGTTTACTCCGGAGCAACTCGCAGCACTTCAGAAAGCAGACCCTTTGCTTAACATCCTTTACAATTGGAAGCAAACTGGGACACTGCCTTCTAGAGACGAAGTAATGCTTGAGTCTCCTGCGGTGAGAAAGTTTTTGCTTTGTTGGCCCCAGGTCACACTGAGACAAGGAGTCCTTCACTATTCCTGGGAGAGGATTGGAGAACAGCAACCAGCCTACCTACTCTTGGTTCCCGCATCCATGCAGAAAGAAATCCTGCAGTTCTGCCACAATCCTCCATATTCCGGTCACTTAGGAGAAGCCAAAACTCTTGAGCGCGTGCGTCAAAATTATCACTGGTATGGCTTGAGTGGGGATGTTCATCTGTTTGTCAAGAGGTGTCCCCATTGCAGTGCATGCAAGAATGCCCGACCAGCAAACAGAGCAAAGATTCAAAGTTACCAATGTGGAGCACCCCTAGATCGGTTGCACCTTGACATTCTCGGGCCATTCCCTATGTCAAACTCTGGCAACAGATACATTCTTGTCATTATCGATCAGTTTACCAGATGGGTCGAAGCCTTCCCTGTCCCTGACCAAGGTGCTGAAACGACAGCCAAGAAGCTTGTCTACGAGTTTATTGCAAGGTTTGGAGCTCCACTTGAGCTATACACAGATCAAGGTCGTAACTTCGAAAGTGCGCTGTTTCAAAATGTGTGTAGACTTCTCCAGATTACCAAAACCAGGACCACACCATATCACCCATCTTCTAACGGGCAAGTAGAACGCTTCAATAGGACCTTGCTACAAATGCTTTGGTGTTATGTGAACCAGAGCCAGAAAAACTGGGATGAGCATTTGCCACTTCTCGCTGCAGCATACCGCAGTTCCCGACACTCAGTGACTGGATACACTCCCAATAGACTAATGCTTGGCAGGGAAACCCACCAACCCAAAGATATCCAATCTGGTACTGCGAAGCTGAACACCAGTCCCATGGAAGTGTCAGATTTCCTGTACAATCTGGAAGAAGGTTTGAATGAAGTGCACAGCTTGGCGAGAGAGCACCTCCGCACTGCACAAGCAAGGCAGAAAAAGGTGAATGATCTTAGAGCAAAAGAGCATTCATACAATGTTGGAGACCTGGTATTCCTTAAGGATGACACCAAGAAGAAAGGAATGAGCCCAAAACTTCAACCAATCTGGAAAGGTCCCCTTATTGTTGCTGCACGGCAAGGTCCTGTCCTGTATGAGATTCAAGGTCCCAAGCGGAGCATCATAATACACCATGACAGACTCATGCCTTACAACAGTGACGTGATACCAGTCTGGGTGTCGCGCCAAAGAAGCATACTGCTGCAACGTCAAGATACAGACAACCAGACGTGTGAAGAGGACGTTCCCCTGGTGCCGGAAATACTGATGCAAGACAACTCAAGCAAAGCGGCTGAGGACTCGAGTGAGCTGTCCAAAGGTTCGTGAGACGCATCTACTCCCAGCGACCCAGCATGCCAGATGACAAGACGAGGTGATATAGACTCATTAGAAAAGACTGTTAGAACATCCAGTGGTCGCGTTGTTAATAGACCAAAAAGATTCAAGTATTAGCAATGCATAGCACTACGCTAATGGTTCTATTTGTTTCAGTTAATGTTATTCCACTGTTGATAATGTTGCAATTTCATAGTTCTTAGTTATTCCTCTATACACTGCCTGCGATACTGAAGGGATTCCTAGAGGGGGGGTAGTGTAGTGAAGTTGGGGTTAATAAGCCCATGGCAACCTTCTGTTAGTGTTTTGATTTTTACGAGCCGCTTATGGTCATTGAACGCAGCCTCGGTATATAACTGGCTGGCATCGCGAGACTCGTTGTTCGTTTTTCTGTTGTTGCACGGTTTTCACGGCTCGCTGCCCGGATACGCTAAAACGCTGTCCGTGCCTGAGCTAGAAGCCAGCACAACTGACCATCAGTGACGTTGTACGTGACTAACCTGTGCTGAAGAGGAATAAAAGTTGCAAGTGAGATCCCTTTGTCGTGCGAATCTGTTCACCCACGCCGCGCACATCCGCCATCACGGAAGGCGGCAGCGCGACAATATAATTGTAAAAACTATATGGTTGGTTTTCTCTTAGGGAACAAACATGAACGAGGGTGTGCAGAATTGTAGATGCAGCCTAACATTTTCTGTCCAATTTAATATTGAGTTCATAAATCAATGCTAAAAGGTACAACAAAGAGCAGCATTTTATTGGCATTTTATGTCCCATTACGTTGCAAGAGTCAAAAGTGCAAGTATTAGACGGACTTGCAGTAGCCCTGACCTTAAATCAGGCATGAAAACCTCCCACCTTTTGGCGAGATTCGCCATTCTGAAGTCAAAAAGGGTTACCTGCGTGAATTGTGTAGATCCAAGGAGAAACATTTTAAGGGGGGGGGGGGGGGGGGTCGGGAGATTTTTTTTTTTTTTTTACCCTTGGACGTTTGATATGCAAGTGGGGAAAGCGGCACAAAGCCAAAAAACTGCACCAGAGTGGCCAAAACATTGACTCATTTTAACGAAACAAAGGAAGGGTAAACTGTTGTGTCCTGTCTCTTCAATGCCAAGCTTGACTGGACGTCTGCCTTGAATGAACTGTCACCCAGTTGTAATTTTGGAAGATGACAGGAGCTGGCAGATTTTAAATCCATCTAACTAACTAACGACATGTTTTATTGAAGCTGCTAAGCCTGTTGCGATATGCAATGAGTCCATTTATCACACGGTAAATAAAAATGAGGGTGTTAATTTTCATGGCTACGTCTTATCGTCGCGTGCGCGCATGGACACATTTGTGCGTGCGCGTACACGTGCGTATTGATGGCATATGAGACGCCAGCTCTTTTCACAGATGTTTATTGGTCATCAACACAAGTTCAGACATACAAAATAAGGAAACACATCCACATTAAACACTTTAAATGTTAGCGTAGCTACATTGAGTCTAATGGGGAAAAAAGACAACCTACTTTTAGCCTGCTATAAAACATTGGCAGTCTTCTCCAAAATGCAAACTTGCGGTTAAAAGGTGACTCTTCAAACATGAAGAATTGCTGCTTAACAGCATTTGAAAACGAAAAAAATGGATTACTGACACTACATGCAATGACAAAAAGAGCTTTTTTGCGGAGTGTAAAGCTTCATGTTAGTGGTTTAGCGAACGTACTTCCGGTGAACATTTCAAAATAAAACATGTCATGTTTTCATATAAAAAACGATTTCTGGAGTCAAGCCTACATACTTCGGAATTCAGATTCTACACTAAGAGTAGCTTTTAAAATGATACCCTTTATGAAAAATCTGATTGGCAATAAATGATTATTATACTACTATACATGTAGTAGTATAATATAATTTTAATGCTTGATATTTTTTTAAGAATTGTTTTGAATCATGTTGGAAAGGCCAAGTCAGTATTCTGAATCTGTTTACATTCCATTCTTTTGCACTAGTTGATGCTATGAGCATTTGACCTCATTGTTTATTTGCAATATATTATTGTTATTTACGTGTTTATTTGTACTTAAATAAAGAATTTAAGTGTTCCAAAATGGTATAAGCGGCATTAAAATTTCATTGCTCAATTAGTAAAAAAAAAAAAAAGGGGGGGGGATTATTAGATTAGTCAACTAATCGTAAAAATAGTCTGCTGACTAATGGGGAGAAAATTAGACGTTTGGGACAGCCCTAGATGTACAGTGTACTTCAGGGGTGCCTAATCCCGGTCCTCGAGAGCCTCTATCCAGCTTGTCTTCCGTGTCTCCCTCCTTTAACACACCTGAATCAAATGATCAGCTCATCAGCAAGCTCTGCAGCAGCCTGATAACGATCCTGATTAGTTGATTCAGGTGTGTTAGAGGAGGGAGACATAGAAAGCAAGTTGGATAGGGGCTCTCAAGGACCGGGATTGGGCACCCCTGGTGTACTTCCTCCACACCCTTCTCACCCTTCCTTTTTTTACCCCTGACCCATTTTCATGCCTGTTCAATCTAAAGGAACTCAACGTTATCTTAAGGCAAAAAAATATAATGATTGATTTTAGGGCTGCAGCTATCGATTATTTCAGTAATAAATTAATTTATCAATTAGTTCAAATAATCGAGTAATATGATTAGGAACATTTAATGTGTTGCGGAATTTTAGGAGATATAAAACAAAACTAAGATTGCTCTTTAAAATGAGCATTAAATGCGAATACAAAATAAAATCCCCGAGTGTTTTTTCAAACTATGCAGAATTGCAGTTTCATTTCACAAGAGCAAAACAATAAAACTAAAATTTTATTAAAATAAATTAAAATACCTGAACATAAACTTCAAACGGTAAAAAAAAAATGAATGAGGATCGAAGTACAACAAAAGAACAATTGGTTAACTTGCATAGAAAACGTCTGCTAGCTTAAATGCTATAAAATACTAACATTTTTTTTACAGGGCTCTTAAAAAAATCATTCAAACACATATTCCCACAAAAAAAAAAACTGCTACATATAAACTAAATTAAAAACGCATAAACAATCATATTAGCTCAAACAAAAACGTACAATCTTATGTTAGTCTTAATAGGGAGCAGCTGGATCCAGCCATGTTTGATGAGTTATGTCATATTCACTGTTTCCACTAGAGGGCAGTGTATCCACTCAAATTAATAAAACTAAATGGAAACATTTTCAAATCAAACCTTTACAACACCACTCTAAACGAATCTTCGAAACAGCAAAATTTATTTCGAAGCTTTTTTCTAATCTAATTCCTAGAGTTATGCAATTAATCGTTGCAGCACTAATTGATTTCATAAAGGCATTCCCACACATACGTACATACAAGCTCACAGCTATCAGGGATAAAACTGTTGAATGCGTGCAATCTGCAATGTGTGTGGGAATCTTTGGGCACGTAACGATTCGATTACGATTCAGAGGCTTGGATTTGATTATTGATGCACCCACCACCTATTAGTTGCTTTTAATGTTTCTAACATTAGTTACAAAAATTGTACAAAAATCTTCTTTGACTTAAATAAACGACTATTTCAGTGTTAGCAGTTCAAAACAGTAAATTAAAGTCCCCATTCTGTATCAGCAGCTTCAAACTACGTTCAATTAATGATGTGAATCAACCATTAAAGTTGGTAAAATTGCTCCCGTTATTCCGTAATTTCCTTTGTGTCTACTTTTGATATGTGAAAGTTTTAAAACTGTTTTAAAGATAGATTTAAGTCAAGATTTTGGTGATTTAGGTGTATTTTAGATAAAAGTTAATTAGGTTCACTTGGAAGGTTCACTGCAACAGCCTTCCAGGGAAGTCTACTGCTTTAAGATGGCAGCTGTTTACCAACGCCGGCAAGTCTGTCATTTCGCATCTAGTTTTCTATACATGTGCTGCTAACGCTGCAGAGTCTTTCACTTCACATCTACTGTAGTTTTCGGACTTTAAGTTGCACCTGAGTATAAGTCGCACTAGCGCAAAAATGCGCAATGAAGAGGAAAAAAAAAAACAAGTCACACCGGAGTATAAGTCGCATTTTGGGGGGAAATATACTTGATAAAATCCAACACATAGAACAGCTATGTCATCTTGAAAGGCAATTTAAAATAAAAATACAATTGAGAACAACATGCTGAATAATTGTTATATGATGCATGAACAATGAAATGCGAATGTGGCCGGTATGTTAACGTAACGTAGCTATTAAGAGTTATTTAGATAACTATAGCATAAAGCAGTGTTTTTCAACCGGTGTGCCGCGGCACACTAGTGTGCCGTTAGAGATCGTCAGGTTTGCCGCGAGAAATGATCCAATATCGCATTTTTATTTTATTTTATTTTATTTTATTACGTCTTCGGGCGGAGTTGCAGGAGGAAGGAACAGTTGGAAAGTTGCAGTCGTGCCCAGATGAATGAAGTATTGCTCGTGTCGCATTTAAGAACTGCTCGGATTTCTAGCCATCAGTAACCTTGCTGTCCGCAGCACGTCTACATAATTTGATTAGACTCGTCAAGAGTCAATATACCCGAAAGTGTTTTTTCCATTTTATCCATATGTGACGACCGTCAATGACAATCCTCCCCATGTTTTATTCCAACACATTGTCGAGGACAGCAAAATGGCTGACGGCTAAAAATCTGAGCCGTTCTTGAATGCGACACGAGCAGCTATCCTAAACGTCATCCCCAAACGAAACACCTGTCGCATCAAAACAAGTCAATGGATTATTTCGTTCGCCTTTGTGAAAACACAGACAAACAGGCAACTTTTTTGAGAAAAGCTACAAAGGTAAATGAGAAAGCCCCCTATGCCAGTTACCTTGTTGCTAAATCTAAAGTCCCACACCGTGGCAGAGACCTTAATACTACCTGCCTGCAAAGCTATTGCCAGCGAGCTGCTCGGCCCTGATGCGGTAAAAGACATTGCTAAAGTCCCCCGTCTGATAATTCTGAGCTTTTCAAGCCTAACTGCTATAAATAAAAAATAAAAACGGACTGAGAGCTGTTGATGAAGTTTTCTGCTAGTATATCAGCTTTGGGTTCATCTAAATATGCTCAAGTTTCACACTGAGTAAGTATAAATATTGAGAAACAATTTTATAAATAAATATACTGTAAAGAAAGTAATTTTGGAACATTTTTGGTTTGTGGTGTGCTGCGAGATTTTTTCCAATGTAAAAACGGGCCATGACTCAGTAAAGGTTGAAAAACACTTGCATAAAGAACATGCTAACAAGTTTACCAAACCATCAGTGTCACTCCAAAACACCAAAATAACATGTGAAATGATATAATTTGTTAATAATTTCACACATATCTTACTGCTGAGTATAAGTCGCACCCTCAGCCAAACTATGGAGAAAAAAAAAAACAAAAAACTTTTAGTCCAAAAAATCCGGTAGTTCTTCATAAATGTAATATTTACCGTACCATTATGTGGGCGTAGATTGTTGCGGCTGTCCGCAGCAGTCAGGTATTATTGTTTTTTTACCTAGCGGCATGAGTTGACAATGACAAGCATGATGTTTACTCTCAGTCCATTCCTCATTGCGTTCCGAAGACCGCCCTGTGTTTTAGTTCCGCTTTACTTGGCATATTTCAACAATTGGAATTTGGATGTTTGTGAATCATTCTTGAATCTTCCACGGCCGAATCGCTGATAATGTAAGAATCGGAAATTTTGCACACCTCTTCTTACAAACATCTCTGGGCAATTGTTCTCTCGAAATTTGTCTGTGGAGTTATTTGCAAAGCTGTATGTAAAAAGCACTGATTTTGCTGGAGGAAAATGTCTTATTTCTATGTTGGTTAGGCTTTTTGCGGGAGGGTGATCCTCTGAATATTACGTGATCGGGCCCGATTTCCGGCCACGTGATTGGATTGGGGACACCACTAATTTATTGGAAACTTTTTCTGCAGAGCATCAAAATGACAGAGAATAAGATGTTTCCCCCAGCTGCATGTGTAGTAAGCCGAGCTCGAGGAGCCAGGCTGTGTAGATTAAATAAATGTAGAAAATGACATCACTCTTACAATTTTTTTTTTTTTTTTGGAGGGGGTGTATTTACCAAGTGACACTTAACGTCCCAGTTTTTGACCCTTCTCTTAATTGCTTTTTACAGCTGATGAATCTGGCAGCGATGAAGACTTCATAGTGGAAGACGACGATGACAGTGACTATGGCCAATCCAAAAAAAAAAGTAAGAAGGTTATTCGACGAGGCCGAATGGAAAAGGAGAAGAAATCGCCTAAACCCCGGTTAAAGGCAACAGGTAAGATCAGGGGTGAAAGTCGCTAGAATTTCTTGACGGAACTCGCTGAATTATTTTGGGTTTTTTTGGGGAGGGGTGTCAAACCTCTTAAAACCACTGAAATGCAGATAATCTGCTTTTGCCATAGGCAAGGCAGATTTATTTAAATAGCACAATTCAACACAAGGCAATTCAAAGTGCTTTACATCACATGAAGATCCTAAAAATCACATTTAAATCAATACAACGTAAAAACCAAGACAAAAGATCGCATTTAATCACAAATAAAATAAAAATAAATAAATAAAAATAAAACAAAAATATAACAAAAACTACTACTAATAATAATAATTGAAATCAGCAATGGAGATAAGCACAGGAGGAATAGAAAGCAGGTAGATTGAAATATATAGCCAGTTATGGATATGCAGTGCTAAACAAAAGCGTTTTTAGCCCTGATTTAAAAGAGCTAACAGTTTGAGCATACTTCAGACGTTCAGGTAACTTGTTCCAGAGGTGAGGAACATAATAACTAAATGCTGCTTCACCCTGCTTGGCTCTTGTTCTTGGAATATGCAGAAGACCGGTTCCAGACGACCTTAGGGGTCTAGATGTCTCATAGGAATCTAACAAGTCAAGCATGTATTTTGGTCCAAGGCCATTAAGTGTTTTGTAGACGAGCAGTAGTATTTTATAGTCTATCCTTTGACTCACTGGAAGCCAGTGTAGCGATTTCAAAACCGGTGTAATGTGGTCCAGCTTCCTTGTATTTGTGAGGACTCTGGCTGCAGCATTCTGTACTAGCTGCTGCTTCCTGACTAATTTTTTATCAAGACCCGTAAATATACCGTTGCAATAGTCCAATCTGCTGAAAATGAATGCATGCATAGGTTTTTCCATGTCTTGTTGAGTCAGAAGCCCCTTAATTCTGGTTATATTTTTTAGGTGGTAATAAGCGGATATAGTGACGGACTTTAGATGGCTATCAAATTTTAGGTCTGGGTCGATAATTACGCCAAGGTTTCTGACTTGATTTGTAGCTGTAAGTGACATTGTGCTAAGTTGGCTGCTTATCTTTAAACCTTTCCTTTTTTGGCCCAAAAATGATCACCTCTGTCTTCTCCACATTTAACTGGAGAAAATTCTGGCACATCCATTCATTGATTTGATGAATGCATTTACTCAGGGAGACCAAGGGACTATAATCATGTGGGGACACAGAAATGTACAGTTGTGTGTCATCTGCATAGGCGTGATAGGAGATGTCATACTGTTCCATTATCTGAGCTAACGGAAGCATATAGATCAGGGGTCGGCAACCTATGACACGCGTGTCAGCACTGGCACGCGAAGGGTTAACCAGTGACACGCGAGGGCATGGCAAAAAAAAATAAAAAAAAAATGCGTGTTATGTTCATTGTCGGTTGTAGCTTTATCACTTGCTCAAGCGCCCCATCTTGTGGCCGTTTTATTTATTGGTTCTAAAACAGTAGAAGAAAAATGCAAATAGGAAGTTCTTCAAATGGGATTCAGTGTGTTACATGGCAGCTCCACTCACAACTTGAGTGGCATTTGTGTTCTTTAGAGCAACGTCTGTGAGTATTTTGTTGTCAAATTGAGAATTACACTCTTTATATTGTCTTTAGATTGCATGTTTGAGGGGAAATGTGTTTGATATTTCTAATTAAGAACTACTGAATACAGGCTAATTGTGTTTGCATATATGGATGGCATTTTGTTATTTGCAGCATTGTTGCTGATTGCATGTATTTTTTCATTGTTTTAGTTTCATAAAAAAGAAAAGAGACACATAAAGGATTACTGAAAACATCCGGAGTGTGAACCTTTTCATGTTTAGCTGTTTGGATAGCGGAAGCGAGCCCATTTACAATGTGCCTTTTTACCGGAAATTAAGGCATTTTCAGTTGTGCGCCCTGTTATTTAGGGGCTTTACGGGACCGCCCCTCTCACCCACTCTGCCTGTGGCGTTATATGCGAGCAATAATTGATTTTGAGCACACCTCCAGCTCTTCCCCAATTTCTCGACTCCTGCGCTTGTCGGATTTTTTTTCTCTGCGCGTTAAATTCAGCCCACGCTACTAACATGTCACGAAGCCGACCAATCAGAGAGCTGGCGGAAGTACACTGTGTTACCAATTGCCCTTTTTGGTAATTGCAACTCTGCACCGTAGGATGTAGTGGACAGGCGATTAACGTGGCTTGTTGTCGTCGATTCGCCCGGTGCTTATTACTTCAGAGAGGTGGTGATGTGTATAAAAACACAGTGACACGTTGGATGGTATTTTGCTGGAGACTTTTATTAACAAAACTAAAACCAGCATGGGACACAGCCACTTTTCATGGCGCTCTTCGCACAACTCTCTCTCAACACCTTGCTCCCTGCCTCTCTTTTTCTTACGCTTAACTTGTAAGCTGGTCATACTGTAGGGGACAGCGGCCCCTTGGGGGTGCCGGTAACAACTGGTTGGCTGGTTACTTCCGCTTGCTCTGTGCATTATGCCTCGGGAGCGTTGTGTGTGTGTCGCATAACAAGTGTCAAACGCAACTACGAGACGAAACATGAAATTCATGGAAAACAGGGCCAGGGATCACATTAAGGTAGTCATCTTTTGTATTTGTTATATAAAATCTAAAATTGTGCATTGAATTCACTGTTAGTGAAAAAGACAAAGTAGTCGCCTGACTTTGAAGGTTAAAACAGCCCGCTCTGTACTGTGAGAGACCTGCACTGAGAATCACGCTTGTTCCCCTTTTCTTGCTGGGTTGTGTGTGTGTGTGTGATATGTTTACATAAGATGATGCTCAAGTTTTGATATTTTCTAAAATATACTTTTATTTTTTAGTTATTTGTTAAAGAAGAATGGTAGTTGTAAGATTTCAACGTATGTTCATGTTGTTTTCTTTGGAGTAAAATTACAGCTCTGTTGGATATAAAAATTTGGATGTGCGTCATTAATCTTGGTGTGGCACACTGATTGACAAGAAAATTTGAAAGTGGCACGCCACACCAAAAAGGTTGCTGACCCCTGATATAGATGTTAAATAAGAGTGGTCCAAGAATTGACCCTTGAGGGACTCCACACGTGAATTTGGTTCGTTCTGACTGATAGTTTCCGATTGACACAAAGAAATCCCTATCATGTAAATAGGATGTGAACCACTGAAGAATAGTGTCAGTAAGCCCTACCCACTGTTCCAATCTGCTGAGTAGTATGTTGTGATCAACATACAGAGTTATTTCTATAACACATACAAAAAACCCAAAAGATTTTCATTCAGAATTGTATTTTTTTTTTCAATGATTTGCAAATTAAAAACGAAAACAGCAGTAAACCCCAACCTCCATCTCCTAATTTTCTCCCCCACATTTCCTCAATGCCAAACCTCAATTTTGACTACTCAAGAACATTGGATGTACATCAAAATTGAAGCGAATGTAAACATTTACTTTTCCTCATTTTTTGTTTTGTGTTTAAATAATAAAGATATAAGAGGTATAAGATATAACAGCGGTGTGCCAAAAATCGATTATTATATGCATCGAGATTCAACACGTGACGATTCGATTAGGATTAATAAATGTTAAAAAAACGATGATTTTCCCTAATAACTTTGACAGCCGCTACTAGCGGAACGAAATTCAAAGGACACGTCTGCCGGCCTGAAACCTTTAACGGATGCACAATGTTATGATGGATGCAGCTGAAGTTACTGAGCCAGAGATTTACCTCTGTTCAACAAACTCGAAAATATTTGTGTATTAAACAGGCAGGGACCCGGCGGTCGCGCTTTGGCTTCTCTTCTGTGTGCAAATTATTTTTTAGAGCGAGAGGGGAAGAGAGATAGTTCGTTGCCCCTTGTCTTTCAGTTGTCCAGCAGTAGATTCAAGTCTTGTTAATTGGAAAAAGTCCCTAGTGTTGTGCCAAGTCCCGTGTCTGTCTTTCAGAAGGGAGTACAGGAACTCTCGTGTACTGTTTAACTTGTTGTTTTTGAGATGTTACTAGTTAGCGCCAAGTGCTATGCATATTAGCGACTTTCCATGTCGGGCTGTGCGTTGTTTGGTGGTGTACAAAAGTTAATCCTGGTTTTAAACGTTCTGCATCTGGAGTAAGTACAGCGGTAACACTATAAACATGCAAAATAAGTAAGATACAGTCAAAAGTTTGGACTAGGCCTGAACGATATTGGAAAAAACTATTGTTGCGATTTTTTGGGGGGGTTTGCGATATATTGCGATATTATATTGCGATATTAAAAAAAAAATTATACATATTTTTTGAAAGAAATTTTCACTAGATGACTTGAATAGCTTTTTGGAAAGACTTTGGATGACTCACCATCACCACAGTGTACAGTGATCCCTCGTTTTTCGTGGTTAATGGGGACCAGAACCCGCCGCGATAAGTGAAAAACCGGGAAGTAGCGCACCCCCCCACCCCCCAATTTTTGTGTGTTTGTGTTTTTTTGTTCTCAATGTATTTATTCAGATTTTGCATTGGAAAGAGATACATATAAGACATGTTTTTTTCCCTCACTTTCCCCCCTAAAGTGCTTTAAAAAATGTATATAAATAAATGGTTTTCAAGCACTTCCAAATGTCATAATTATGATCAGTTTTAAACATAAATGCCCAACCAAATCATTTTTGAACAAGAATAAAGTACTGTAGTAGATAAATGCTTGGCTTTATTAAATGCTTCTGTTTATCTACCTTAGCTGTGACCGTTACAGTGACATGTAGAAATTTCAAACTCCTCATGATCACTTCTGGCATTTATATGTCTCCAACGTCTCCACACACACACACGCACGCACACACACACGCACGCACACACACACACACACACACACACACACACACACACACACACACACACACACACACACACATTCATTCCAGCGGGCTTCCTTGCAGAAACTGTTTAACAAGCTAAACGATGATTGACAGATGCCCGTGTGAAGTCTGCTTCTTTGGCCAGATCAAAGCAATGTTAACTTTAATAAGCAAGTGCCGCAGTGACTGAGAGGAACAAAGGCCTGGGAGAGGGAGGGTGTGAGGCTGTACGCAAATAAAAACTATCGCATGTGCTTGCAATGGGACTATCGCGCATGCGCACATCGAGATGGCAATGTTTAAACGATATATCGTTCAGGCTTAGTTTGGACACACCTCCTCATTCAATGCAACACAAATGAAGGTATCAATCCCATTGATAAAGCAATTAATTCCACTAATGAACCCTGAAAAGGCATACTTGTCAAGTCAAAAACCATTCTAAGTCACTCTCGAAGTGACTCTTGAAGAGTGTACAAAAAAGTAATCAGAGGGCACTTTGAAGATCCAAAAATATTACATGTACATGTTTTTCGTTATTTCACCTGTTGTTGCTAAGTACATAGTTCCACACATGTTCATTCAGTTTCAGCTTCAGTGAGAATTTACAATGACACTATAAATGATGGACAGTAGATAAAATACATAAGCCTCTTGAACTCCTTTCTCTTAAAAAGCTGATCAATTTTCTGTTGCATTGCCCTTTTTTGTTGCAT